>NW_020538040.1:116374222-116615748 GCF_003426905.1 Ctenocephalides felis
CAACTCGACTCTGAGGAGAGATCCTCTCGATACGCGCAACGGTCGCTACGGGCCTGGCACCCTCTATGGGTAAATGGCCCCATTCAAGATGGACTTGAACTCGCCGCAACGCACCGAGATAATCGGATCCTCCCTAACACTACATTTCCCAGCGTCCGTCTCCGGCCGCGGGATTTAGTGCTGGGCTCTTCCCTGTTCGCTCGCCGCTACTAAGGCAATCCTAGTTAGTTTCTTTTCCACCGCTTAGTAATATGCTTAAATTCAGCGGGTAATCTCATCTGCTCTGAGGTCGTATTATGATTATGATGTGCTTGCAAACGTTAGTAAGCAAGCGCACACAAAATCGACGAGAAACCTTTGAATCGTCCAAATTTGCCGGAACGAAACCGCATTTCGAAGAGTTCGGGTTTCCGGTTATTGGGAGGGTCGCAAGAATATAAAATCTCTAGGACACACAACCCGCCGTAATCCCACAGAACGTCAACGAACGGAAATGTCCGATGTTGCAAAGTGGACTGGCTCACACGTTGAGTGAATTATTTAAGAGCACGCATATACGCGAAACTCCATCATTCGCCGGCAAGCCGTTTAAAGCAAGCGGCAGTCTGGTAATGTTATACGACTCTCAGCCAGAGGTGGTCCGGGAACAGTATCCGAGGACCGCAATGTGCGTTCGAAATGTCAATGTTCATGTATCCTGCAGTTCACATGTCGCAGGTAATGAAGCGAATGTTCAAATTCGCACAATTTGAATAAAATGTGCAGAGTATATAGAATACTAACGCAAGCGTTTACTACAATCGACTTTAAAACACTAGACTTTCATCTAGCGCCCAAAGAATTGATTGAGCTATGCGTTTAACGTATAATATTCAAAAAGAACGCCGTTTTCACAACGAACTTCGTCATTCGCTCAGGCATCTGGCGATACCGAGCAGATATACATGGCAGTGCTCTCACACAATGCATAAGAGCGCTAAGCGGTTGTAAACTGCGTCACGCTGCTTTTGCACACTGCGCAATATTTTGCGACTAGCTCCGGTCAAACGTTAATGAAACGAATGATCATTGCCAGAGGCTTTTGCCCACAGTATATTATACCATGGGAGCGCACAACATTTAGTCTGCAACATTATATTGCGACATATAGCACACGCTTCATTCACTTAATAGTAAATGCACGTTAATGATCCTTCCGCAGGTTCACCTACGGAAACCTTGTTACGACTTTTACTTCCTCTAAATAATCAAGTTCGGTTATCTTCCCAGCAACATCGGCAATGTCGAAACGCTGCCGCGCACCGGTCCGAAGACCTCACTAAATAATTCAATCGGTAGTAGCGACGGGCGGTGTGTACAAAGGGCAGGGACATAATCAACGCAAGCTTATGACTCGCGCTTACTAGGAATTCCTCGTTCATGGGGAAGAATTGCAAGCCCCAATCCCTAGCACGAAGAGGCTTCAACGGATTACCCGGACCTTTCGGCCAAGGAAAACCTGCTGATCTCTTCAGTGTAGCGCGCGTGCTGCCCAGAACATCTAAGGGCATCACAGACCTGTTATTGCTCAATTTCGTGCGACTAAATGCCGCCTGTCCCTCTAAGAAGATATATTTGTACGCCGGTAGTGAGAACCACAACCAACAACGACCGAAGCCGAAGCGGAGGGTCTTTGCGATACCAGAAAGTACGTCTATTTAGCAGGCTGGAGTCTCGTTCGTTATCAGAATTAACCAGACAAATCACTCCACCAACTAAGAATGGCCATGCACCACCACCCACCGAATCAAGAAAGAGCTCTCAATCTGTCAATCCTTCCGGTGTCTGGACCTGGTGAGGTTTCCCGTGTTGAGTCAAATTAAGCCGCAGGCTCCACTCCTTGTAGTGCCCTTCCGTCAATTCCTTTAAGTTTCAGCTTTGCAACCATACTTCCCCGGAACCCAAAGCTTTGGTTTCCTGGAAGCTGCCCGCCGAGTCATCGGAGGAACTTCGGCGGATCACTAGCTGCATCGTTTATGGTTAGAACTAGGGCGGTATCTGATCGCCTTCGAACCTCTAACTTTCGTTCTTGATTGATGAAAACACATTTGGCAAATGCTTTCGCTTCTGTCCGTCTTGCGACGATCCAAGAATTTCACCTCTAACGTCGCAATACGAATGCCCCAGTTGTCCCTATTAATCATTACCTCGGAATTCCGAAAACCAACAAAATAGAACCGAGGTCCTATTCCATTATTCCATGCACACAATATTCAGGCGAATGAGCCTGCTTTAAGCACTCTAATTTGTTCAAAGTAAACGTACCGGCCCACCTCGACACTCGGTGAAGAGCACCTTGGTAGGATTTTGAGTTGGGCCGCCTTTTTACGGGCGAAGCCCACCGGTAGGACGTCCCACAGACATGCCTGTTGAACACCGCGAGCGGTGAACCGACAGTGTGGGACACAGATTCAACTACGAGCTTTTTAACCGCAACAACTTTAATATACGCTATTAGAGCTGGAATTTATCGCGGCTGCTGGCACCAGACTGGCCCTCTAATAGATCCTCGTTAAAGGATTTAAAGTGTACTCATTCCGATTACGGGGCCTCGGATGAGTCCCGTATCGTTATTTTTCGTCACTACCTCCCCGTGCGGGGAGGTGGGTAATTTGCGCGCCTGCTGCTTCCTGGATGTGGTAGCCGTTTCTCAAGCTCCTTCTCCGGAATCGAACCTGATTCCCCGTTACCCGTAACAACCATGGTAGTCGCAGAAGAAAACTACCATCGACAGTTGATAAGGCAGACATTTGAAGATGCGTCGCCGGTACTAGACCGTGCGATCGGCACAAGTTATTCAGAGTCACCAAGTCAAACGGTGAGCAAGGGCAAGCCCGCCACCGATTGGTTTTGATCTAATACAAGCATTCTTCCATCTCTGGTCGGAACTCTATTTGCATGTATAGCTCTAGAATTACCACAGTTCTCCAAGTAATGTGGGTACGATCTAAGGAACCATAACTGATGTAATGAGCCATTCGCGGTTTCACCTTAATGTGGCTTGCACTGAGACATGCATGGCTTAATCTTTGAGACAAAGCATATACTACTGGCAGGATCAATCAGGGTGCTATATATATAATAGCATAGTGCGTAAATGTCCCTCGGCGTCACCCGAGAGACCACACTTGTATAGAAAAAGTTCGATGAATATTTCTAAACAACGAATTTTCTACATATAATATCTGAGTCGTACGATATTCCCTGAACAAACGAACGAAACAGTTACATCGCGACTTGATATTTTATATATTCTTGCGCTTACCAGAGGGCTAGACCTTTAACAACCGTCGAAACGGCGGTCCGTACATGAAATTTGCGGTCCGCAGACCCAGTTAATTTCAACAGTCTCTTTACCCTTCGTTAGATTGAAAACGTCGGGGCAAATTCATTATAAGAATTCATCGTTATAACTAACTTTTATTCGCGCTCGGAGAGTATTGAGTTGATTGCATTTGTATATTTTATTTTCCCGTGCGTCGCCGGTACTAGACCGTGCGATCGGCACAAAGTTATTCAGAGTCACCAAGTCAAAACGGTGAGCAAGGCAAGCCCGCCACCGATTGGTTTTGATCTAATAAAAGCATTCCTTCCATCTCTGGTCGGAACTCTATTTGCATGTATTAGCTCTAGAATTACCACAGTTATCCAAGTAATGTGGGTACGATCTAAGGAACCATAACTGATGTAATGAGCCATTCGCGGTTTCACCTTAATGTGGCTTGCACTGAGACATGCATGGCTTAATCTTTGAGAAAGCATATACTACTGGCAGGATCAACCAGGGTGCTATATATATAATAGCATAGTGCGTAAATCCCTCGGCGTCACCCCGAGAGATTTCATTTCTTAAAACAACGCAATGAAGCGAATGTTCAAATTCGCACAATTTGAATAAAATGTGCAGAGTATATAGAATACTAACGCAAGCGTTTACTACAATCGACTTTAAAACACTAGACTTCATCTAGCGCCCAAGAATTGATTGAGCTATGCGTTTAAAGTATAATATTCAAAAAGAACGCCGTTTTCACAACGAACTTCGTCATTTGCTCAGGCATCTGGCGATACCGAGCAGATATACATGGCAGTGCTCTCACACAATGCATAAGAGCGCTAAGCGGTTGTAAACTGCGTCACGCTGCTTTTGCACACTGCGCAATATTTTGCGACTAGCTCGGTCAAACGTTAATGAAACGAATGATCATTGCCAGAAGCTTTTGCCCACAGTATATTATACTATAGGAGCGTACTTGATTACAGCAATAATTTGTCGAGTAATCACAAGATTTCATATTTGTGGTCAGCAGACCCAAATAATTTTAACTCGCACCGATCGAACGTTCATAAATGAATGATCCTCGGGCGAGAAGCTTCGTCAGTTCTGCTTCACCACCCATCTATTTGACTTTAGTCCATTTGTAAAATAATCCTATATTATTAAAATATATAGATTTTATATTTGCGGTCCGCAGACCCAAATAATTTCAATCGCTCCGATCAAACGTTCATAAAACGAAAGACCATCGCTGCGAGAAGCTTTGCTAGTTCTGCTACATTCACATATATTTGACCGTAGTCAATTTGTAAAAATTCTATATTATTAAAATATATAGATTTCATATTTGCGGTCCGCAGACCCAAATAATTTCAACTCTTCTGATCGAACGTTTAAAAACGAATGATCCTACCACCAGTTATCTATAGCCGCAAACCAGCATCCGAATATATACGGGGTATATAATTCTAGATGGGCTCACAACATTATTAAAAGTTACGCTAATATATCATTGACAGACTAAAAGTATCGAATATGATGTTAAAAACTACACCGGGGAATGATATCCGTACCCGCCCGAACAACATAGCGTACTTTAGCCAGAGCTTGCTCGCATCGCACTCGACACGACCTATTCCCTATATAAGGCGCGCGGCCACAGCGTAAGTATTAGACTGAGTCCCAAGCGACTGTGCATTTTGACTGCGGCGAGGCGGCGCTCCGGGTTACGGTGTGAATCGTCAAGAAAGTCTGGGAAAATTTGAACTGTGAACCTTTATGATAGAAAAAATTTTTGTCGAAAATTGTTGTTAGTTCAAACAGTTTTATATATATGGACAATATGAATTATAGTTAATTATTGAGTTTTTAGGTGTTTTTTGGGGTTTTAAACTTTTGTATAAAATTATGTATTTATTGATTTTTTATAGATCTCAATGAATATAAAACGAATTTATATATAGTTATATTATTTTTATAATTATTTGTTTAAATTTTCTAATTTTACAATAAATGTTCAAACCAGTTTTCCTCGATTTTCTCTTAAACCGTAAAAGATACAAAAAAACTTTGTTCGTACGAAAGATGCAGAATAAAATTACGAATAAAATGGTATATAAATGGTTAGGTGTGTTCATATAATTTTCTCTAGATTTTCCGATTTTTCCGAATTTTCACGACGGCAACTCGCCTGTAGGCCACACCGTTGGGAATTCGAAGTTGTGATATATGGAAAAAGAACTAAGAATTTTGAGACCTTTCTAATGATGTATAATACTTTATATGTTTTTTTTAGAGAAATATCGAATCGTGAGGAGTATTGCTCCAACCTAGCCGCACTTTGCATTTTGACAAGTTAACAATACACAGATTGCTTATACTATCTAAACGTAAAAAGATACGAAAAAATTTGTTCGTACGAAAGATGCAGAATAAAATTACGAATAAAATGGTATATAAATGGTTAGGTGTGTTCATATAATTTTTCTCGAGCTTTCGATTTTTCCGATTTTCACGACGCAACGACGGACAACGCCTGTAGGCCACACGTTGGGAATTCGAAGTTGTGATATATGGAAAAAGAACTAAGAATTTTGAGACCTTTCTAATGATGTATAATAGTTTATGTTTTCTTTAGAGAAATATCGAATCGTGAGGAGTATTGCTCCAACCTAGCCGCACTTTGCATTTTGACAAGTTAACAACTACACAGATTGCTTTTATACTCTAAACCGTAAAAGATACGAAAAAACTTTGTTCGTACGAAAGATGAAAGAATAAAATACGAATAAAATGGTATTTAAATGGTTAGGTGTGTTCATATAATTTTTTCTAGATTTTCCGATTTTTTCCGAATTTTCACGACGGCAACTCGCTGTAGGCCACACCGTTGGAATTCGAAGTTGTGATATATGGAAAAAGAACTAAGAATTTTGAGACCTTTCTAATGATGTATAATACTTTATATATGTTTTCTTTAGAGAAATATCGAATCGTGAGGAGTATTGCTCCAACCTAGCCGCACTTGCATTTTGACAAGTTAACAACTACACAGATTGCTTTATAACTATCTAAACGTAAAAGATACGAAAAAACTTGTTCGTACGAAAGATGCAGAAATAAAATTACGAATAAAATGGTATATAAATGGTTAGGTGTGTTCATATAATTTTCTCTAGATTTTCCGATTTTTCGAATTTTCACGACGGCAACTCGCCTGTAGGCCACACCGTTGGGAATTCGAAGTTGTGATATATGGAAAAAGAACTAAGAATTTTGAGACCTTTCTAATGATGTATAATACTTATATGTTCTTTAGAGAAATATCGAATCGTGAGGAGTATTGCTCAAACCTAGCCGCACTTTGCATTTGACAAGTTACAACTACACAGATTGCTTTATACTATCTAAACCGTAAAAGATACGAAAAAAACTTTTGTTCGTACGAAAGATGCAGAATAAAATTACGAATAAAATGGTATATAAATGGTTAGGTGTGTTCATATAATTTTCTCTAGATTTCCGATTTTTCCGAATTTTCACGACGGCAACTCGCCTGTAGGCCACACCGTTGGGGAATTCGAAGTTGTGATATATGGAAAAAGAACTAAGAATTTGAGACCCTTCTAATGATGTATAATACTTTATATTGTTCTTTAGAGAAATATCGAATCGTGAGGAGTATTGCTCCAACCTAGCCGCAATTGCATTTTGACAAGTTAACAACTACACAGATTGCTTTATACTATCTAAACCGTAAAAGATACAAAAAAAAACTTTGTTCGTACGAAAGATGCAGAATAAATTACGAATAAAATGATGTATAACTCGATATATGTCATAATATATTTTTCATGAGATTTTTCAATTTTTACTTTAAATTAAAAAAGGTTTGAAATTTTTCGCTGACTTTAATTCATTTGCGGGTTATGCTTTTTTTACAATATTGTTTCAAATGAGTAAAAGTTAAATTAGCGAGGGCCTCAATATGCAAAAAATTGGCCCACCCTAATCTAATATATATATATATAATAGATATATATATATATATTTATATTTCAAAGAACTAGCAGCCCATTCGTCGAATAAAAAAGGTATAAAGTATAAAAACTTTTATTTATACGTTTCGACACAAGATGCGTGTCATCATTCAGCAACTATAACAATTTGAAAATTTTATTAACTAAATAAACACCAATATAGATTAATTATAGCATAGAGAAAACATTATACAACCACAGGACAAAAACACTTAACAAAAATTTATTTAAAAAATAACTTATAACATATTAGAGAAAAAATTATGAATAACTAAAAGATTTGAAACTAATTTGACTAAAAAATTATGAATGCATCATTGTGAACCATACTCGACTGAATTATTTCAATAGGCGTATTGATAGAATGGGAGGGGACGCATCAAGGACAAATGCTCGAGGCACGAACGCATCGAACACAGGTTTGAGCTGGAATTGATCAAAAGAAAAAGCAAACAATGTAAAGTTAGAACAAGAAAAACAATATTGTAAAAATAATATAAAATAATATAAAAAGAGATAGCAAATTATTTTTTTGTTTTTTTAATAAAATCAATAACAATCTGGTAGCTATCATGTACAAGGTGGGATGAGTTGCGTTTATTACACAAAGAGGAGGAATTTAATGAAATAAAAAAGGATTCAGTGTTAAAAGTATGATTGAGATTGAGCATATGATCTGAAAACATCGTTTTGAATCGGTTTGGATTTTTTGAATTATAAATATGTTGATTAACCCTCTTATAATATACTAGGAACTTTCTCAATATAACACAGTTGCAATCATTGCAATCCAACCTGTAAACAGAATCGGTGACCCTATCAGACGGGTTCCAGACTTAAGAACCGAAAAAAGGCAATTAAACGTATTATCAAAACTAAAAACTAATCGGAATCCTCTGAAGAAATAACTTTTTTTAAAAAATACGAAAAATTGCTTAAAAAGGTAAACAGATAGTTTTTTTGTATTGGCCGGAAGAGGAAGCTATGAATTTGAAACAAGAAGGTGAAAATGAATTAAACAAGAAGGTGAAAATGAATTAGAATTCGTTTGTAAATAATTTAATCTATTATTAATGATGTTGTTGACCAAGTGCGAAGGGTAACTATTGTCTTTGAGAACGGTACGAATAAGGGTCAAATTTTTTTCCCAAAACATACTGTTACTTAGTAAAATAGCCCTGTCTATAAGAGAGATAATGACAGAAATTTTAATGGAACGCGAATGAAAAGACAAATAATTTAAATATCTTCCTGACCACGTTGGTTTCTGATACCAATCAGTCAGGACAGAATTGTTTACTTTTTTTTTAGTAATTCTTAGGTCTAAAAAACTAATAGAGTCATCCGACTCAATCTCACAGGTAAACTGCAAATGTTTATTAAAAGAATTAAAAGAGTCTAATGTGTCTACAATCTGAGAATCGTCAAGGCACAACAGAACGTCATCAACATATCTATAATAAAGGTGAGGTGGAACAGAAAGATTAGATAAAACAAAATTTTCTAAAATTTGTAGTGTTAAATCAGCCACAGGGGGGCTAATACTAGACCCCATGGGTAAACCAAAAATCTGCGAATAAATTGATCATCAAAACAAAAGTAAGTGTTAACAAAAAATGAAATTTAAATCGTCTTAAACCAAACAAGTCAATCGAAGTGTGTGGTTAGATATCATTCCAACGGGCAGAAACAGCTTCTAAAGCCAAATCCCAAGGAATGTTCATGAAAAGGGAAAAGACATCAAAACTAACAAAGGAAGAATTGGAAGGAATTGTAAAATTCTTTAAATTTTTTACTAAATCAAAAGAATTGGAAACATTAAATTTAGATAAAACAGTAACCTTAGAGAGAATGGAGCTGATATGTTTGGAGAGTTTGCTTAAGGGAGAATTCAAGTCGGAAACTATAGGTCTGAGAGGTAAATTAGGTTTGTGAACTTTAGGAAGACAATACAACTTGGGAAAACTGGAATGAAAAACTTTTAAAGAAAAACCTAATGATTTGGAGATTTGTTTTTTTGTGATTAAATTGCCAATGAGTTTGTGCGTTTGTCTGTTTAAATGATCGGTGGGGTCGTTAGTTAAAGGTTTATAAAAAGTTTCGTTGTTTAATAAATCATAAGTTTTTGAAAAATAATCCGACCTATCCAAAACCACAGTAAGATTGCCCTTATCAGCTCTGGTAACTAAGATATCTGGATTATCCCTCAAAAACTTTTTGCAAAGTTTTAAATCTCTAACAATTTCTGACTGTAAAGGAAGGGAACTAAATTTTGAATTAATAATTTTGATGAAAGATAAAAGTTTGTTACAACACAAGGATCTAAATTTTGTTTCTTTATCTGGGTTGTTCAATTTTTTTAAACCCAACTCCAAATTACTAAGTACCTTTATAAAATTAAAATTTGATTTGAGAGGCGGAAGAGAAAATTTAGGACCAAGGGCAAAAATATACTTCAAGTTTGAGGGGATAGGAGTGTTGGAATAGTTTTTGAGCCATTTATCTATCAAATTTTCACTTATCAAAGGTACATTAGATTTATTAAAATGATCCAAAAGCTTATCAAATTTTTTCATGTGAGCCAATTTTAATTTTGTAGAAATTCTGTCATATTTTAAATTCTCAAATTCTAGAAAATTTTCTAAAATAAGAGGTTCTAAAATAGAGGTTAAAACATTTTTTAAATTTTCAATTTTAGATTTGATAGAAGAAATGTAGGAAAAACTATTCTTTAATTCAAGAGACATAGCTTCAAAACTAATGTTACATAACTTTTTGTTAAAGGAAAGAGATGTTAAATGATTAAACTTAAAAAGTAATGATTTAGTGTCAAAACACTTAGGAATTAATTTGTATTTTCGGCAACGTAAAAGAAAATTTTGTTTAGTGATAGCATTGATCAATTTTAAATTTGAAGAAGAAAATGTGGAGAGTTTTACTCTGGTGTGGTATCCATAATGTAACTCAATAAAGTTAAAGAAGGACAGCTGATCAGTAGATGGAGCAGGAACAGCAGGCCCAGAGTAATTTTGAAACGAAGGCGGAGGAAGATGATCTTGAACACAATTCCGTGGATGAACGCCGAAAGGGTGAAACGGAAATCGATTCCGATGCGAAGAACCATAATGATGAACAGGAAAAAACTGAGGTCCAAAAAACGGAGGTGGGTGTAAGTATAAAAAATGTTTCTTTGAAGGCCTAGGAAATGTATCTTGATAGTTTTTTCGACGTTGAAACATATTTCAAAGTAACTAGCAGCCCATTCGTCGAAATAAAAAAGGTATGAAGTATAAAAACTTTTATTTATACGTTTCGACACAAGATGCGTGTCATCATTCAGCAACTATAACAATTTGAAAATTTTATTAACTAATATAAACACCAATATAGATTATTTATAGCATAGAGAAACATTATACACACCACAGGACAAAAACACTCAACAAAAATTTATTTTAAAAATTAAACTTAATAACATATTAGAGAAAAATTATGAATAACTAAAAGATTTGAAAACTAATTTGGCTAAAAGTTATGAAATGCATCATTGTGAAGCGAGAAACACGCCCATACCGAGCAACCATACTTGACTGAATTATTTCAATAGGCGTATTGATAGGAATGGGAGGGGACGCATCAAGGACAAATGCTCGAGGCACGAACGCATCGAACACAGTGTTTGAGCTTGAATTGATCAAAAGGAAAAAGCAAACCATGTAAAAGTTAGAACAAGAAAAAACAATATTGTAAAAAATAATATAAAATAATATAAAAGAGATAGCAAATTAATTTTTTGTTTTTTTAATAAAATCAATTACAATCTGGTAACTATCATTTGAAAGGTGGGATGAGTTGCGTTTATTAACAAAAGAGGAGGAATTTAATGAAATAAAAAAGGATTCAGCAAATTTTCTAAGGTCACTATTTTTTTCGATATAAAGAATAACAGGATGTGAAGTGGTAAAAGTATGATTGAGATTGAGCATATGATCTGAAAACATCGTTTTGAATTGGTTTTGATTTTTTGAATTATAAATATGTTAATTAACCCTCTTATAAATATACTGGGAACTTTCTCCAATATATCACCAGATCCAATATACCAGAGCTGATAAGGGCAATCTTACTGTGGTTTTGGATAGGTCGGATTATTTTTCAAAAACTTATGATTTATTAAACAACGAAACTTTTTATAAACCTTTAACTAACGACCCCACCGATCATTTAAACAGACAAACGCACAAACTCATTGGCAATTTAATCACAAAAAAACAAATCTCCAAATCATTAGGTTTTTCTTTAAAAGTTTTTCATTTCAGTTTTCAAGTATATATAACAAAATTTTCAAATTGTTATAGTTGCTGAATGATAACACGCATCTTGTGTCGAAACGTATAAATAAAAGTTTTTATACTTTATACCTTTTTTATTTCGACGAATGGGCTGCTAGTTATTTTGAAATATGTTTCAACGTCGAAAAAACTATCAAGATATATTTATATATATATATATATATATATTTTGTATGATTCTGAATTTGATGTTGACATATGTATTAACAAAGTCTAATAATCGGGCATAACATCAATAAAAAACATGAATTTTTTCAAAAATTTATTTTAAATCCATACGTTTCGGCTATAATCCTAGCCTTCATTCAGTGGAAACTAAAATCAAATTAAAAACTAAAACAATTGAATTGGAGTGAAAGGAAAAAAATAAAATAGTACTTAGTACTTACAATTAGTTGATCTTATTGTTAAATTGGAAAATGTTAATAATCCATGGTATTAGGATATGGTAATGCACTACACTATGTATTATAAATTAAATAAATTTCAAGTTAATGTTTATAATACATAGTGTAGTGCATTACCATATCCTAATACTATGGATTATTAACATTTTCCAATTTAACAATAAGATCAACTAATTGTAAGTACTAATTACTATTTTATTTTTTTCCTTTCACTCCAATTCAATTGTTTGCAAGGAAATATTACTTTTTATCTCATATAACGAACTCAAAAATAATTAAGAATATACATAACTAATAAATTAGAATTACAAAATTTGTTCTTTGTCTGGAAAGAATATTATAAAAACACATTTTTTATTGATAAAATCGTTTTTAGTGAAAAAGTGTTAGTGTATAATCAATCATACAGATAATTAATTCTGTTTTTTCTTACCCTGCTTTCAAACTTTCTAACTTCCTAACATTTCTAATATTTATCCACTCATTTATTTATATTATTTTTATTTTTATTATATTATCATATTTTTATAATGTTATCTCTTCCACAATTTTATTCATTTTATATAAAAATCCACAATTTTATACTTTTCTTAAATATATTGTTTGTTTAAATTTTATCAAGATCATGTTACTTGACAGATGTCCTAAAGATGTAATAAACCTAGTAGCAAAACGTTGACAGTAAATAAATAAAGAAATGGTTCTTTAAATTTTTTTCTATTACTTTTTGGATTCTTTGTTCGGAGCTCTACAATATATATATATATATATATATATATATATATATATATATATATATACATATATATATATATATATATATATATATATATATATGTTGAAAATGTTTAAATTTGATGTTGAAATGTATGATTGATTTCTTGGAGGGCGTAACATCAAGTAAAAAAAAAAAAAGTGAAGTAAAGATTTTTTTCAAAACATTCTTTATTTTTCCATACGTTTCGACGTAAAATTCTACGTCATCTTCAGTGGTTCTACAATTTAAAAAACAGAAAGTAACGTTACAATTTGAATATACATAAGCAATAGTAAAAAGAAAAGTTTTAACTAAAGAGAATAGCAAAAAACATTACTTACTTGAATTATTCATATTATCACTAACACATATTATTATAACTTGTAAAAATTAATAATTATAGACAAGCACTAACTGTCAGTAATTTTTTTTTTTTAACCCGGTGCCAATGACGCTGGGTCATAATGACCCGAGACGTTTTTTAACGAACATATATTTTGTTTACCCGGGTTATGTGGTTTAAGCGTTTGAGTAGCTGAAGCGATGCCTCCCCGCTACCCGCCCCGATGGTTCGCTCAGTGCGACGCCGCCCGCGCAACGAGCAACTCGTGCGTCAAGTCCAATCGGGTATGTTTGACCCAGCGTCATTGTAAATGTAATATTTTCGTGACATACTTTTATTTTCTATTTAGTGATTATAGTGACATATTATGTGACCAATTTAGAAATATATAGCGGAAAGCAGCCAAGTGGCCCATACTCACTCAGCAACAAACCTTTTGACGTTGTAAATCGCGTCGTCTTGCCCGTTTCTAAAAGCCATCGTAACATAACATTCGACAATTGGTTCACGAGTTATGAATTAGTATCTCACCTCCTAACGGAACATAAACTTACAGCAGTTGGAACCTTACGCAAAAACAAACGGCAGATTCCACCTCAATTCATTACAACACGTGGAAAATGTCCAGGATCATCTACCTTTGGACATCAAAAGGACATAACTCTAGTCTCCTACATTCCAAAGAAAAATAAAGTTGTCTTATTGATGTCCAGTCTACATCATGACGAAAAAATTGATGAGTCTACAGGTGACAAAAGGAAACCAGACATCATATCCTTTTACAATCACACCAAGAGTGGAGTGGATGTAGTGGACAATCTTTCTGCGTCATACAACGTGAGTAGAAACACAAAACGATGGCCATTGACTATCTTTTTTGCAATGCTAAATATATCGGAAATAAACGCAAACATAATATACCGGGCTAATAATGATGATACACGCATGAAAAGAAGACATTTCCTAAAAATCTGGGACTCGCCATGGTGCAGGAACATTTACAAGTGCGACGAGCTCGAGTGAATTTACCACGTCAACTGCGCAAAAGAATCGCACAATTCACAGGTGAAACCACAGATGAACCACCTCGAAAGATTCTAGGCGTTCGCAAGAGATGCCAAATATGTCCGTCCAAAAAAGATAAGAAGACAAGTCATACCTGTCATGAATGTCAAATTTATATATGCCCTGATCATTTTATTACCTACTGCAATAATTGTAGTAGTTCGATGTCAGTAAATGAGGAAATAGAAGACTGATTGGCATTTATAATTAAAAATAACTTAATTTGATCTCTTTTTTAGTATTATAAGATGTTTGTTACCAATGATTATTAACATTACTTAAACCAAAACTTATATTTAACATATGTTGTTTGTTCAAAGTTGATTTTGCATGTCTTGTTAAGTATGTCAATAAAAGTTTAATTATTATATATTAGTTTTATTTTATTTATTTTTATGCAGAAAATACCTTTATTTAGTAAACATTAATGCAATTTAGTAAAAGTATATATTTTTTATTATAAATCCTCAATAAAACGTCGGGTCAAAATGACCCAACGTCATCGTTCTTGCAATTTTTTTCGCGTCATTGGCGCCGGGTTAATAAAAAGAATAAAAGATAAAAAGTGATTAATAAATAAAATATTATACGTAATACACTTGCATCCGAGGCCAGTGCCAAACAGAATAATATGTTTGTAAGTGTCCGAGATGTGAAGTCAAAATTTTAGAAAAAACAAACACATGTGCTCGTTTTTGACCGAACGTCTTGGCGCGCTAAGCAAGTGTGCGTGATAGTGTTTTGCAACCGTGGTGTTAGGTATTCGATATGAATTGGGAAACATTATTTAGAACAAATTGGTAATTTTCGCAAATGAAGCTAGTGTCTGTGCGTTTATTTAAACAATTATTTCTATTCAAGAAAATATAGGCCGATTCTGAAAAGCGCCTTTGTGAGACTTTCGATTCGTGATGAAGAAACTTTGCGTCATAAAAATTGAAAGTATGGTTATTTAGTTTTAAATGTTCTGTGATCATTGTTTGCCCTTGATTTTTGTTTTTTGAATTATTATCGTGTTGTTTCAAACGTTTGAAAAGGTTCTGTCCTGCTTTGCCAATATAGGTGGAATCACAGTCATTGCAAGATATTTTATAGACCACATTGGATACTCGTTCTAAACTAGTGCGCGGTTTTAAATTTGAGAAGAGGGAGTTGAGAGTTAAATCGATGTTGCATACTAAACGGAGATTTGCGTTGTAAAAAAGTTTTTTCCACATCGGATAAAGTTCTTCGATGTAAGGAAGGCAAATGGTACCTTCAAAATTATTGTCTTTTGTGGAAATTAAACTTAGGTTGGGGTTAGTTATTTTGTTTTTTAAAAAAGTGAGTCTATTGTTTGTGACGGATTTTATAAGATGTGGGGGATAGGACTTTTGTGTAAGGGTTTTGAAAAATAAATCTAAATTTGAGGTCCAAAATTGTTCATTAGAAAGGAGAACAGCATGGTCTACAAGATTAATGATAGTACCTATTTTCATGTTAGAGGGGTGGTAAGAGTGAAAATTTAAGTACCTACCTGACCAAGTAGGTTTTTGGTACCAATTTTGACATCCAAGAAGCTGATAGAGTTATTTTGTTCTTTTTCAAAAGTGAACTGAATGTGTTTGTTAAACGAATTGAAAGAATGAAGCAATAAGTCAAAATTTTGGGGAGGTATACAAGTGATAATGTCATCAACATATCTGTAATAAAAATAAATGTCTATGTTGATGGAATTAAAGACTCTAGTTTCTAAATGTTGTAAAGATAATTCGGCTAGGGCAGGGGATATAGAAGAGCCCATGGGAGTGCCAAAAATTTGAAGATAAAAACGGTCATTAAATTCAAAATATGTGTTCGTGATTATGAATTTGATCGATTCTAAAAACCAATGTAATGAAAATGTAGTATGGTAAGAGATTTCATCCCATCTAGCTGTTATAGCATCTAACATTAATTGTAAGGGGACGTTGGTGAAAAGGGATCATTAAAATTCTAAGTCGCTTAGAAGCAGGTCTTTATAATATTAAAAACACAGACCTAAGAATGAATACAAAGGCTACCTTTTGCAAAAACTTTATTTCCGCTATTAAATCCTTTAACTCAAAGAAAAATATAGAGTACAAAGACATCCTGAGAGATATTAGAGATTGCAAAATCTTTTTAAAAAATAATCCTGATTTGTTAGTAACTAGAGCCGATAAAGGTAACGTCACAGTTATAGACACACATATTTGGAAAAAGTCTCAAGATTAGTATCCGATACCAATACTTACTCTCCAATTATTTCTGATCCGACAGAGCGCATTAACCGTTCTCTTCACAAATTAATCAACAACCTAGTGTCCCATAAACAAATTTCAAAAGACCTTTCATCCACTTTAAAAAATTTACATCCCTATAATCCCAAACTTTATGGCCTCCCTAAAATTCACAAAAAAGACGTTCCTTTCAGACCCATAGTCGCTGACATAAATTCTCCTCTGTCCAAATTCTCAAAATTTCTAAGTAATATACTCTCCATCATAACTGTCCAATCCCCTCATTTCATAAAAAATTCCTTTGAATTTGTAAATAAATTAAATAATATAGTCTTACCCCACGAAACTCTATTAGTGAGTCTAGATGTTGTTTCCCTTTTCACCAACGTCCCCTTACAATTAATGTTAGATGCTATAACAGCTAGATGGGATGAAATCTCTTACCATACTACATTTTCATTACATTGGTTTTTAGAATCGATCAAATTCATAATCACGAACACATATTTTGAATTCAATGACCGTTTTTATCTTCAAATTTTTGGCACTCCCATGGGCTCTTCTATATCCCCTGCCCTAGCCGAATTATTTTTACAACATTTAGAAACTAGAGTCTTTAATTCCATCAACATAGACATTTATTTTTATTACAGATATGTTGATGACATTATCACTTGTATACCTCCCCAAAATTTTGACTTATTGCTTCATTCTTTCAATTCGTTTAACAAACACATTCAGTTCACTTTTGAAAAAGAACAAAATAACTCTATCAGCTTCTTGGATGTCAAAATCATTGAAAGCACAGACAACCGCATTATCACTAACTGGTACCAAAAACCTACTTGGTCAGGTAGGTACTTAAATTTTCACTCTTACCACTCCTCTAACATGAAAATAGGTACTATCATTAATCTTGTAGACCATGCTATCCTCCTTTCTAACGAACAATTTTGGACCTCAAACTTAGATTTAATTTTCAAAACCCTTACACAAAATTCCTATCCCCCACATCTTATAAAATCCGTCACAAACAATAGACTCACTTTTTTAAAAAACAAAAAAACTAACCCCAACCTAAGTTTAATTTCCACAAAAGACAATAATTTTGAAGGTACCATTTGCCTTCCTTACATCAAAGAACTTTATCCGATATGGAAAAAACTTTTTTACAACGCAAATCTCCGTTTAGTATGCAACATCGATTTAACTCTCAACTCCCTCTTCTCAAATTTAAAACCGCGCACTAGTTTAGAACGAGTATCCAATGTGGTGGCGAAACAGGATAGAACCTTATCAAACGTTTGAAACAACACGATAATAATTCAAAAAACAAAAGTCAAGGGCAAACAATGATCACAGAACATTTAAAACTAAATAACCATACTTTCAATTTTTATGACGCAAAGATTCTTCATCACGAATCGAAAGTCTCACAAAGGCGCTTTTCAGAATCGGCTTATATTTTCTTGAATAGAAATAATTGTTAAAATAAACGCACAGACACTAGCTTCATTTGCGAAAATTACCAATTTGTTCTAAATAATGTTTCCCAATTCATATCGAATACCTAACACCACGGTTGCACAACACTATCACGCACACTTGCTTAGCGCGCCAAGACGTTCGGTCAAAAACCAGCACATGTGTTTGTTTTTTCTAAAATTTTGACTTCACATCTCGGACACTTACAAACATATAATTCTGTTTGCACTGGCCTCGGATGCAAGTGTATTACGTATAATATTTTATTTATTAATCACTTTTTATCTTTTATTCTTTTTATTAAAAAAAAGAAATTACTGACAGTTAGTGCTTGTCTATAATTATTAATTTTTACAAGTTATAATAATATGTGTTAGTGATAATATAAATAATTCAAGTAAGTAATGTTTTTTGCAATTCTCTTTAGTTAAAACTATTCTTTTTACTATTGCTTATGTATATTCAAATTGTAACGTTACTTTCTGTTTTTTAAATTGTAGAACCACTGAAGATGACGTAGAATTTTACGTCGAAACGTATGGAAAAATATAGATATTTTGAAAAAAATCTTTACTTTACTCTCTTTTTTTTTACTTGATGTTACGCCCTCCAAAAAATCAATCATACATATATATATATATATATATATATATATATATATATATATATATATATATATATATATATATATATATATATATACGAGGTGTGTTCAAAAAGTACCCGGAATTACTAATAATTAAATTTCGCGGGTCTGGAGTGTCTGATTGTCAAAATTTTTTTTTATTGTGTTGGTATACATGCCCCTAAAGTATGATGAAATTTTCAGCTATATTCACTGTTTACTTTGTCTGTGGTAGTCGCTAAGGTTCGACGTGTTTTTCTGAGCTCGGCGATTTTTACAATGGAAGAATTGAAAAGTCAAAGAATTTGTATTAAATTTTGCGTAAAAAATGAAATAAAGTGTTGCAAAGTGCAAAAATTCACCAGATATGGCTCCGTGTGACTTTTTCCTATTCCCAAAGTTGAAGAGACCCATGAAAGGACGGCGGTTTTCCTCGATTGAAGAAAATCGCTGAGAGTGCTCAAGGACATATCAAAAAGTGAATATCAAGGGTGCTTCGAAAATTGGAAAAAACGCTGGCATAAGTGTATTATATCTGGGGGGGGACTACTTTGAAGAGGACCACATTAATGTAGACGAATAAATAAATATTTTTTTGAAAAAACGAAAATTCCGGGTACTTTTTGAACAGACCTCGTATATATATATATATATATATATATATATATATAAGGAAAGTCCCCGAGTGCCGGACACCTACGGTTATCTATAAATAAATTAAAAAATATTTGACGAAATGTTCATTAAATTATGAGTTATATTAGATAACAAAGTTAGAAATCAAAATAAATTAACAAAAACGCAACCTTTACTAAAAATAATTAATATTATCAATCAAACTTTGGTAACAAAAAATATGATTTTAAAAGTGGCACCTAGTACCGGACATTTCAAAATAACCTGTATTGAGCACATGTGTAGCCACGGCTACACTTTGGAATGTCTGCACATGTGTGTTTGACGAATATTCTTAGATGTGGCAAACAAAAATCACTATTTATCAACCCTTTTGGCTGGGCTACACCGATGCTCTCAGACGGTGCTTTTATCATAAGATTTTTATTCTTTGACTAGAAAATACGAAAAATAGGGGTATGCAGTGACCGCACTCATACAGAACAAAATTAAATAATTAGAATAAATTACGTCAATTCTCACAAGAAATATTAATATGTCCGGCGCTAAGGAACGATTTAGTGTCCGGTGCTAAAGGAAAGACATGTTTGTTTATTTGGTGGTACCTACTAAAATTGCATAAAATATCTAATAATATTTTACCACTTTACGAATAACAATCAAGTACTACTGTTATTTTTAAATGCCCATGCCAATTAGCAAGATCAGAAAACCATTTAGGAGAAGTATTAAATAATACACCCTTACAGAAGAATTTTATATATGAGATATATGTGTGTGTATGTGTGTGTGTGTGTGTGTATATAGGGAAGCTAGCGGCTTGTTGTAACAGTTTTTAATGAAATTAATTTGTCATATAAACTCTACTAGCTACATTTTTACGAAAGAAATAACCAAATACATAAATGCAATGGATATATAAGCAAATCAAGTAGAAATAATTACATAACTTGACTGTTATTCATTATTTTACAATCAATAATTCCCTAGAAAAAGTGCGTTGTTACAAATATTCCATATTTGGGGCTACACGGGCAACAGTAATGATAAAAAAAGGACAATAATATCCAGGGGCGTAACGTGCCTTGGTGGGGCCCCATATCAAAATCGGTTTGGGCCCCCCCCTAAAGATTATTCATAATTTAAAGAAACATAAAAAGATTAATAAATTCATTTAATAAAATTAAAAGAACATTTATTTATCAAATTTTCAAATATACATCGAATATTATTCTTAATATTTTACAAATAACTAAAATTAAATATTCACTCTCTTTGCCTTTTTATCAGCAAACTGATTTATTAAGTCATTTATAGCTGATGATGTTTTTAGTTTTTCTAATGTTTCTGCCTCTATGGACAATAGAGACAGGGCTGATAGACGTTCCTGTTTTATTGATGTTCTGAGGTAATTTTTGATTAATTTTAATTTTGAAAAACTCCTTTCAGCAGTTGCGGTTGTAACTAGAAGGGTCAAGAATAAAATGCAAGCTGCTATTACATCCGGAAAACTGGATGCAATACTATTAAATTTTATTAATAATAATTCAGCGAGTTCCTTAATGGAATGAATATTTTCGATTTCTGATTTTAAGCATGCTTTTAGAGCTATCAATTGATCGCAAAGATTACCTGATAGATCTTTGCAGTATTTTGTCGTCAGTTTTCCGGAAGCAATTATTATTTCTTCATTTGAAGAAGACATGAGTTTTTCCGGTTGCAATATTCTGAACATACTATTTACGTCACAAAGGTTTTGAAACCTTTGTTTTGTTTGAGAAATTAAAATATATAAACAGCAATAGTACATGTTTACTTTAAAATATGATTCAGAGTCTAAAATTCTCTAGTCTTGTGATAACTCATTGTAGTGCCCAAAGCGTGAATAAGAATAAAGAACTTAATTTGTAAAGCAGAAATTATACAAAACACTGGTTTGATAAAAGTTTATTCATAAAGAAAGAATGATTTAATGATATTTGTAATTTTGTTGTTCGCTTTTTGAAGACTGCTGTGCGAGAGAGCTCTAAAGATTGTGTTTTCGATAAGGAAACCTCGGTCGAGTAGTCTTCTGTCGTCTTCGGGGATCCTCGTATAGATTCGGTCCATAGTGCATAGGCATAGTTGCATAGATGGGACCTGTGCATCTTATATGTTTAAGTCGAAGCTGCATCGGGGAAATTATGCATAACATCATCGAAAAATCGCTTTGTTATCTTCCGCCTCTTGTTTTTAAAAATTGTTTTTATATTCCAATTCTTTGCTAAATCCTTAGTATTCCTTAACAAAATAATGAATGAATTTTTATGCCTCAATTCGCGCAGACTCTTTAAAAGATTTCTTAATAGTATGCTAGTTTGTTGTAAGTCATTACTCACATCCTGTATAGCTTTCGAAATTGGATTAATAATTTGAAACAATAAAGAAAAAATGTTACGAGCACTAAAAAATCATAGCTTTCTAAAAGGTTAATTAAATTCTTACATTCTTCACGTTCATCTTTTTTTAGAAATTAAATTTAATTTATACAGAGTTTTTACTATTAATGAATAGTTTTTGCTTATTGCTAATAAGGAGTCGTTCCTTGAAGACCATCTGGTAGGGCATACCCTTTTAAGTGTTACTAAATATTCCTCGGAAGAATCTTGATTTAGCATTGACCAGCGTTGTATTAATATTTTTTCGATCTAACAAATTTTTGGCACTTTTTATATGACTTCATCTTTTTTTGTTTAATTTTTCATTTCATAGCTTCGCTGGCGTAATCTCTTTTCTTTTCACTCATTGTTTTCTTTAAATCACCACAAACACCTTTCTACAAATCACCACTAAACCAAAACACTAGTGGTTTGTATTGTAATACAAAATGATTCAGAATCAACTGAAATATGTAAATAACCCCCGCTGTCTTTCAATATATAAAACCTTCGACTAACTCTGGCAATTATCATATGATTGTATTTTTTCTAACGTCTTTAGTTCTGTACCAAATGTTGTACTTCTTGTCCATTTTGGGTCAGTTGTGAATAATATTACTTATTAAAAGAAATCCCTGCTGTTCGTTCGTCGCTTGTCAACATATCATTGTATTTTGGGTACGCATAACTGTACATTGTTTATTGATGGTTTTTCATTGATTATTGAGGGTTAAACGCGGAAACCCCGTAGGCCAAACATGGCAATAATCGATGTAGGTTGTTCCGACAATAAAAATAAATTAATATTTTGACTTTGTCGTTTGTGAAATTAATAAAAAGTTTTTCTCAATTTCTGTTAACGCTCGTTGGGCGCCCCCTGAGCCCGGGGGCCCCGTATCATTGATACGGCTGATACGGCGGTAGTTACGCCCCTGATAATATCTCTGTTAAATTACTCTTAACTCATTTTTAAGAAAACTGGCAACATACCAAATAATATTATATTTCAATGTTACAACTAACCCAGATATGTTACAACAAAACCCAGGTGTAATTTTTTACATTAATAAAATTAACTATTTAATTTAGCGTTTAAAACTGTAACACATTATCAAGGATTGATCATTTTAATACGAAATGAGATATATAAAGTTTAAAATTAGTCGATAATAAGTTAATAATAATGCAAACTGAAATCTTGTAATAAGACAATTTTATATTACATGTTATAAATGACGGAGCTCTAATCTTTCGTATACAACGTCGGTCTGCGGAACGGTTGCCTTAACAACATGATGCGAGAGGGTGAGATTTAAAAACCCATTCAAGACAAAGAAGTTTATTAATATTACTTAAGATCCTATTGAAAAAAAGCCGTGTGTACTTGTTCCTGTTAAAATAAGCTACTAGCTTCCCTACTTTAGATTTTTATGCAAAAGATTTATTTTGAAACATTGCAATAAATCTATTTTTTAAACCGCTAGGCGACTAAAGATGTTTGCATTTGCCTCTGTCTATTGCGCAATGGGCGCCTTCTCACTGCGGCAACCCCGCCGGCAGCAAGGCATCCAATTCGGTCTTGCGCAATGGTCATATGGTGGAGCTTTGCGGGCCCGCTTGTGAACGGCGGACAGTCGCCCAGTCGCACAGTCGCACAATTAGAGCAGAGCGCGCTCCGAGGACTCGCAACGAAACATTTTGCTTTTCACCATTCCGCGCTCGCAAACCGAACACGCAACATCGGTAGAGAACATTAATACACGCGCGACACACCAAATCTTGCAGAGAATATAAAACATCACTAAAAGCGAACGGTTCCAAACGAGATATATTCGCGGGTTAGTGGTAAAAAGACTGATATTTTACTCAAAAGTGGTAAATAAAATAAATCGATATCAAGATGACGAGTTTTGGGTCGACGCAGATTTGTGCCAGTTTGTTAGTTCTTGTAGTGATCGTACAACAAGGTATTTTTAAATTTAATTGTGCCATATGTGAAAAAGCTTAATATGTTTTCCGCAAAAATATTTGCATATATATCACTGTAGCTCACATTTAATTGTTATATATAAAACTCATGCACATCAAAATAAAATCTTAAATGATGTTTAGTCGAAAATAAAGATTGACCACATGAAGAGAAAATTGTAAATTTAAATAAGCACGCTATTTGCGACGAAACATTTCAACCTTTAAATAGTAGGTTTATTAATGACAATATCAATATTTATAATCTACTTCATAAACTTAACTGCATTAACAGTTTTACATTATATACCTAAAGTTTTTGAAGATTGACCTGAACGTAATAACATTCGCACTATTTTTAAATTTATAACTAAATTAAATTTTCGCATGCTATTTCCTGCTGAAATATAATGCCGCTTTTTGTGATTTGAACTAATTTTTCACGTATTATTAGTAAATTCAAATATTATAACTTAGTATAGCAATAGTCTCTACTAATAATACTACACTATATTTCTAATCTTCACCGCAAATATATTTAACGAAATAGGTTTTATTCGAATTAAAGCATCATAATATTAATGCAGATATTATGTATGTATGAGTTGCTATTTTATAGTGGCTATAATAGGTATAATCTAATATAGCAAACATTTAAAACTATAATTTTTTTATATTTCAAAAATGTTATTAACTTCCCGTAGGGTAAGTTTGTAATGGGCCGAAAATCGGAATTGAAAATTTTTACATTTCTCGACGTTTTGAAGGTTTCTGAACGTTTTGGCATACCTCAGAAAAAATGGATGTGTGTGTGTGTGTGTGTGTGTGTGTGTGTGTGTGTGTGTGTATGTATGTATGGATACAAATTTTCGTCCACGTTTTCGGGCGTACGGATCAACCGATTTGAATGGTTTAAAAAACATTCGATTCCTATTAATAAGGAGAAGAGCTGATTAGTTTTTGGCAAAGACAGGTCCAGCAGTTACGGAGATAAGGAGCAAAGAGTGCAGAAAATAGAAATCGAGTTTTTGAGAGAACGGAGCATCCGATTTGAATGATCTAAAAAACATTCCATTAGTAATGATTGGGAGAAAAGGTTATTAGTTTTTCGCAAAGGCAGGCCCAGCCATTTCGGAGATACAGAGCTAAATGTACAAAAATGGCAGTTTTTGAGAGAACTAAGCGTCCGATTCAATTGATTCAAAGAACTTTCTGCTTGTCTTAGCAAAATAATTAATTTTGGAAAAAAAAAAATTTAGTACCATTTTTTTTTTTTTTTTTTTTTTTTTTTTAATTTTTTGTATATCGAAAATAATTCAGATTTTATTTTTAATTCTGACTATAGTTCTAATATACTTTAAACAAATAATTTCAACTCTGCAATTCAGTTTATATAATTATTATAAATATTAGACAATAATACAATATTTATAATAATCTATTTGAAAACATTCAATATTCCTCGAACGTTTCGTTACGGTACGGGAAGTTCCAGCAATTTGCCTTAAGGCACGATGCCACCCACCCCACTAGTTTTATAATGTTTTTATATGATGAAGTGCAATTGCATATTATCATCATTTTGTTTGCCACTTCCTTCGATATATTACCAGAAATGAACATACTTGTTTCTATTTCTAAGATATAAAAATAGATAGATAGTAAGGCAGATTTTTTTTAATTGTGTAAAGTAATGACTTTTTTATATTCTCATACTATTTTATTTTCTTTGCTACAGTGTTCCGAGTTTGAAATATTTTTCATTTGTTTTATTAAAAGTTATTAAATTTTGCAAATTCGAATAATATTGATCACATTATATCATGATTATTACTATTAGTAAATTTTGATATAATTAGAAAGTATTTAATAGTTTTGTATCTTTATAATAGCATGTAATTAATCTTTATCCTGAGCAAGTTGAAGAGATTGAAAAAACCAAATTGACATTTGAATAAAATATAATTTTCAAAAAAAATTTAAATGAAAAGATTAATGATTTTTTGTATGCTAACATTTTTGAAATCTATTATAATTATAAATTTGCAAACACAATTTCCAGATTTGAATCCATAATGTAAAAATAAGTTTGTTTAATATTACGCTATTTAAATACAACTTCATTGAATAGACTAATATAAACGTAAATTAAAGACTGATATAAGTTTTCAAATTTATGAAATAAAATTATATATTATTATTACAATAATTTTAATGCAAGTTTCTGACCGAAATTATATACTAATAATAATAAAGCAATGATTCTCAAACATATTAGTAAAAATATAAAGTTAAAAATTAAAAAAGTTTATTCATTTTTAACAGAAAAGCATAATTCATTTATGAAAAATAACTCACTATTAAATAGCTGTTTGATTCCTAATTAAATGTTCACTGATTATCGTGGATGGAACTTTTATAGTCAAAAATTTCTATGTGTATCTTTGAATCTTTATCGCCAAAACATTTACTTTTAATATATATTTAATCATTACAATTGTCAATAATATAAAATACATTTGTTGCAATATAATAATGATCGAAAAGGTATTTATTTGTTTATAAAATTGTAATGCAGTAATGTTAATATAATTAAAGGTTTACAACGAGCAATTTCCTTTTATTGTAATTCGAAATATTTAATGCTATATATCTGATTGGTTAAATGTTCCATGTTGTGTTATATTGCCCTGTTAGACTGTAAAATAGTATAATTAATAATTAACTGAATATATGTAATCTATTATTGTTGATTGAAATTAAGATGCGTGTTATAGTTTTTCATTGACAAAATAACGTTAATAAAATACTTCCTTAAAATAAAATGAAATATTGAATAAAATCTAACATATTCTATAAAAAAAAAATATTAAATCGAACAAATAGTTCAACAACGGGTTAATTTTCAAACGAACAACAACAATATTAAGAATGTATTTACTGATTTTTTGAGTGACTATGCGATATTTTTCAAGTCGCACTTTATTACATTCCCATAATTTAAGCGAGTATTACTTTATGATTGATTTCAAATAATTATCGAAATATAGATTAAACTACAGTTTAAGGTTTACATCGTATGATACATTCAATGGTACGATTGTACATTGAACTGTATTAGGTTTTTAATAAAAAGTTATATTTCTGCAAAACGTATTTATATTCAAATTTTTTAGCTTTACTACGTTCATTTACTGAACCAATATTATGTAGATATATATTGCAAATAATTTAAACTCGCTCAATAATATTAATATCACTGTTAATTCATAATATATTAATTTTAATACACGCAGTACATGCGTAATTTCTCACTTTTAAGCAGAAGTATGTCATTCATTGAAGTTCTTACAAGTTTTTTTAATGCGCGTATTATTATCTTTTTATTTATTTATTTATTCTAGCCTAATGGCCTAGAAATACAGCGATATCTTAATCCTACCTTACCCTTACCTTAATTTAAATTTATACGCAAATTATAAGCAAATTAATATAAACAAAAACCTAATTAATAATTTAGTAACTTTAGCGTATTAATAAAATGCGCTTATCAATATATATATATATATATATATATATATATATATATATATATATATATATACGTATATACATTGCTGGATTCGCAGTAGGGGCAATCGGGGCTACTGCCTAGGGCGGCAAATTTTGGGGGGCGGCAAAATTTGGATAATGAGAATAAAATTCTATACAATATAATCAACTTTTTTTTAACAACATTTTTTATTTCAAGAAATATAATTAACAAAACATAATATGATTGCAATGCAACATTTGGTTGAAATAACCGATAACTAAAATTTATTATTTTGCATTGCCTCCCTCTCCGAACGTAAATTTTTAAATTGGTTAATAAGTTATCAAATTTGGCAATTTGGCTAAAATAAAGATCCATAAACAAGATGAAAGTTTAACAAAAATATGTTTTTCAGTTCTCTAGCCCTCTTAAAATGACGAATTTGTGCACTTTCAAGCTTATAGCGTCGAAAAAAAATTTAAACTAGTGACTCATGGCATTGTGCCTTAAGACAAATTACTGAAACATCCCGTACTGAAAATTACATTTTATAAAGAGCTTTAAATTTTTTTGAAAAATGAAAAAAAAAGACTTTTAAAGCACATTTTTTGTATTTTGAAATTTTTCGAAAATTATGAACTTTTTGCAAAGCAATCGCGCTGCGTAGCTGTTTCAGAGAAGCAATATCAATAATTACGAAAATTACCATTTTTCGTAATTGCCTGTACCAAAGGCTAATCAGCACGACTCCCCATCAATACATATCTAATATTTTTTAATTATTCAAGTCGATTTCAAGAACACGGATAAACCGATTTAAATCATTCAATTCCTATTGATAAGGAGACGTGCTGATTAGTTATTGGCCAAGGCAGGTCCAACAGTTTTGAAGATACGGGCCAAAATGCCAAAAATGATAATTCGGTTTTTGAGAAAAAAGCGTCCAATATCATTCAAAAAATTTACAGAATAAATAACTACTTAAATTTGTGGGGGGCAGGTTTAGCGGTTTCGATGATCCAATAAAAAAAATTTAAAAAGAAACATTTGGCGGACAAAAGTGATCATAAGACATATGCACTTTAAATTATCAGATATTTTGAAGATATTATAATAATAAGTTTAAATTTTGTTTACATATTTATATGCGTTCTACAACATTGTTCACCCGTTAGACTGCGACGCGGCGCTTACGCGCTCCTATATTTTGTCCCTACGCAGCCGAAGCAGCGCGATTGCTTTAAAAAAAAGTTCGAAAGTTCGTAAAATTTCAGGGATGGGGCGGCATTTTTGTTAGTGCCCCGGGGCGCCAAATTTCTAAATTCGGCCCTGTATATATATATATATATATATATATATATATGTATACATATATATATATATATATATATATATATATATATATATATATATATATATATATATATATATATATCTTATATATAAAAATGGATCTCGGTATTATGTCTGGTATGGTAAAAAGTTAAAATGGCTGTACGGATTTGGCCAGGGATTAGTCTTGAAAAATTCGTGCTAATCCATAGATTGCGGGAAAGGTGAGATATTTTTACATTTTTAAATTAAAAAGTTTTGTCGTAGCGTAATTTAAAATGAAACAATAGACGGCGGCTCATGCGTCAAATGTAAAATGGTTTTGGCAGATGTTCAATTTTATTTAATAGAATGTTTAGATGAATCTTACTTAATTGTAGTAAGTATAATAGTTTTTTTTTGTAATTTTATTTATACACAAAAACGTTATTAAACGGGCAATAAATGTTATTAGAAATTCAATATATCAACTACTTTAAAATGTTAATATTAAAGTGCACATTTTGGTGTTATAGCATTCCATTTTTTAAATCATATTTTTTTCAAACTCGGTGCTCTGAAAGAACTCATTTGTATAATATATACTTATTGATATTTATAAAGCATTTTCTAGATTATATTATTTTTTTTATTTATGTTATTTAAATAAAGAACCTAAATTAGGAATCGATCAAAGGGGACATTTTGTCGAATAACTTATTCTCAGTTCTAACAGAATGAGAAGATTTGGTTGATAATATATAAATTTGGAACACACATCTGTAAAAATGTCAATGCACAAAATTACAAGTTCTCTGGAAGGAAATATTTTGATAATTGATTATAAAGCTCGCATTCTATTAAATGTATCAACAGTTTCAGTATTAGAACTAGCTTAGCAGAAAAATGATTCACTATGTTTATATTTTAGGCCTTGACAAATGTCCTACAATTTTGAAGGAATTGCTTTCACACGATATGTCAAACTCTATGCATTTTAGACACAGCCAGGCATCGTTCAAGTTTCATTAAAGTACTCTACAAGTTAAAAAAGATAAAAATCTTTAACTTTGGTAGTCAATATTGTTGTCGGCGCTTCTCGACAGCAGCCAAATCGGTTAGCCGATTTTGCTGGTTTCAACTAATCGTTGGCCACCACCACAACGGGTTTGTCAAATGAGTTTTGGAAGTATAAATAAATATATATTTGATCCAATTTAATAACCAATTCTCCCTATAATTACAAATAGATTTTTTGTGGATCACTCAAATCTAACGCTATGTTCTCTTAAAAACTCGAATTTTATTTTCTGCACTTTTTGCTCCGTATCTCCGAAAAGGCTGGACTTGTCTTTGCCAAAACCTAATTAGCACATCTGCCTTTCAATAGGAATCGAATGTGTTTTGAATCTTCCAAATCAGTTGACCCGTGCGCCCGAAAACGTAGACGAAAAATTGTATCCATTCATGTACGCGCGCGCACACACCCATACATACATCAATTTATTCTAAGATGAGCTAAAATGTTCAGAAAGCCTTGAAACTTAGAGATATGCAAAAACTTTCATTTTCGATTTTTGGATGATTACAATAACTTAATCTTTGGGAAGTTAATAAAATCAATGTTCTTAAAAAAAGTCAGCCCCGGGTATCGTTTGAGTCGCTCCTAAAATACTAAAAAAGTTTTCTCATAAATATATATTACTAATCGTTTTTCAATTCTATTTTTTAATTTGATACTGGTTTCTGAATTCTTTAAAACTACTAGTGTATGGCATCGGGCCTTAAGACAAATTGCTGGAAGTTTCTGTACAGTAACGAAATGTTCGAAAAATATTAAATGTTTTTAAATAGATTAGTATAAATAATGTAACATTGTCTAATATTTATATAATAGTTATATAATCTAAATCACAAAGCTAAAATTATTTATTTAAATTATATAAGTGAGCTTTAGAACTTTAACCAGAATTGAAATTAAAATCTCAGTTATTTTCGATATGAAAAAAAAATTTTTTGAAGAAGAAAATGGAAAAAAAATTAAAAAATTTTTTGAAATATTTTTTTTCCAAAAGCAATTATTTTATCGAAACAAGCAGAGAGTTTTTTGAACCATTTAAATCGGATGCTCAATTTTCTCAAAAACTGCAATTCTTTGCACATTTAGTTCGTTATCTCCGAAACGGTTAGACCTTTTTCTGTCGTCATTACGAATTGAATGTTTTTTAGGTCATTCAAATCGGATGCTCCGTTCTCTCAAAATCGCGATTTCTATTTTCTGCACTATTTGCTACGTATCTCCGAAACGGCTGGACCTGCCTTTGCCAAAAACTAATCAGCACATCTCCCTATCAATTGGAATCGTTTGTTTTTTGATCCATTCAAATCTTCAAAAATAAATATTATGGACAGAAAAATGAAACATCAAAATCAATGACAGAAAATCACAACATGTAATTATCTCATTGAAACCACTTAACCTTTGTATAATACTTGAATAATGCAGTAATTTCAAGTCTAGAATCTGTAACAGAATCATTGATAGAAAACTCAACTAGAAATAATTGCAACTATACATTGAAAAAAAAAAGCAAATAGATCTTAAAATAAAGACACTGAACTGGCTCATAGGAAGATTATCCAATCTCTCACTGCCTAATATTTTTTTAATAAATTATCAAACATATAATATTTATGCTTTAACTTATTATTTACTGTATATTTTTCATGATGTATATATGTTTACACATACCTATAGCATGTAATTAATATAACTTAGATTAATTGATATTTTATTGCGTTCTATAATTTTTGGAAATAGCAATATGCATTTCTTTTCAATATTGTTTCATTAATGTAAATCAGTCAACAAATGTGTCCAAGTATCGTACGACGCATTTTCTGTATTAATTTGTTTAACAACTTGTATCCATACACACATATCCAATTTTTCTGAGGTATGCCAAAATGTTCAGAAACCTTCAAAACGTGAAAAATTTTGATTTTTGGACGATTACAATAACTTGGGTTAGGGGTACTTAGAACCAAAAAAATTGGGAATTTTCAGTATTTTTTTTGTTAATAAACTATTTTTTTTACAAAAATAGGCAATATTGTACAATGTTTTGACTTGAAGTTACAAAAATTTCAGAAATTTTTTTTTTCCAAAGTTATAGCTGTTTATGTTGACCCAGTTTTTGAAAACGGTCCTGGCGGTGACAGGCATAACTCCTTGGAGATTCATCTAAAATCACTCGAATAAAAAAATTGTTTTATAAATAGATAATCCCAGGCCTGATCGAAGATTTTCTTTTTTTTGCAAAAATTAACAAAATGGCGGCATCAGAAAAAGAAAATCTAGATTTTTGGGAAAAAAATCAACAGTTAATTGGTCTTAAAAAATTTCAATTCTTGAAAAAATAAAAATTCTTTGATCAGGCCCAAGTTTACTATGTATTCTAAAAGCTGTATAAACTTCATTGAAATCTACTAAGCGGTTTTTGAGTTCCAGTTGTCACCAGTTTAAAAAACATAGTTTTGAGAAAAACGCGTTTAAAGTTTCACATTAGATTTACGCACAGAAATACAAATAATTAAATTACTAAAACCGAGTCATCTATTTCTCGGTCGTATATAATAGTTCATCAGTCATTGTGAAAGTTTCCAAAATTTTCATTTGCTGCTGCCTACGAAGCATTCTGGCCTCCTGAGTGTTTACGTTGGCACGCTGATCTGCCACTTTTGCACGTGCAGCATCCAATTTTTCAGCATACCAATGAGAATTATACCCAAAATTAGGTCCTAGGGTATCCATAATCAATACTAATGATTATGTATATATGCGTGCAGCAATTTGTACGATAGTTAAACTAGTATTCACGGTTTTTGGGCATATTATTCACACTAGTTGGTTGAAGCTCGCATTTTTTTTCTGATCATGGATTTAATCTTGAATTATACATCTTGAAAGTAAATTATCATAGCTGAGATCGTTTAATAGCTTGTAAAACATCAGGAGGTGAGGGAGAATAATCTTGAGTATAAGTATCGAGCATTCCACTTGCTACTGGGCGCTGGTGAGAGTCTAATAACTCAACAAGTAATCATTGGATATACTTGAAATTTTCGAAAAATATTTTCAAGATATTACACTTACCGAAAATTCATAAACACAAAAATCGATTTTTCAAAAATTCCAAGAACCCCTAACCCCTTATGTTAGATAACAAAGGTAGAAATCTAACTAAATTAACAAAAGCGCAATCTTTGCTAAAAATAATTAATACTATCAATAAACTTCGATAACAAAAAATATGATTTTAAAAAGTGGCACTTAGTACCGGACATTTCAGATTATTCTGCATTGAACACATATGTAGTCATCTCACTCTGGAATGTCTGCACATATGTGTTTGAAGAATATTCTTAGATATTTTAAAAAAATCACAATTTATCTACCATTTTGGCTGATCACACCGATGCTCTCAGCTACAGCATTCATCATAAGCTTTTCGTTCCTTGAGTAGAAAATACAAAAATAGGGGTATGTAGTGACTGTTAGAACTCATACAGAACAAAATTGAATAATTAGGATAAATTACGTCAATTCTCACAAGAAATATCAATATGTTTACTGTCCAGCGCTAAGAAAGGACTTAGTGTCCGGTGCTAAGGGACAGACATTTGCGTTCATTTCGTGGTACTTACTAAAATTGCTTAAAAAATCTAATAATATTCTTCCATTTTACGGTTAACAATCAAGTACTACTTTTATCTTTGCATACCACTCACATGTAAGTGCATTAATATACTAGAATTACTTCAATTGATATTTAGGTAACGCCGTGGTTTTGCGCCTAAAACAGCAAACGGTTGCTCCCGCCGTGGCAGTATGCGTCACAGGCGAGCCTTGGCGCGTGATCCTGTACTTGTCTGCCCCTCGCGCACCTTCACTTGTATTTTGGAATAAAAAGATTTATACTCGCTAAAATAATACGTGTTAAATAGAGTGTCTGGCGCTGGGTACCGACCGGCATTATGGGACTTCCCCCTAATAAAAATAAATATCAATAATCTTACACATATATTTTGCTCACTACACTTTTTGCCAATAGCTTTCTCTCAATTCATTAGAAAATCATAAAAAAATGAATTATGTACCAGTCTAAAGTAAAGAAAAGTATCTAAAAAAGGTTTTATAAATTGAGAAGCAAAAATTATTTACCTGTAATAATTTATATATCCATATCACCAATATTCTGTTAAAAGCACTCGTTTTTTCGAGAAGATTTGTAAATGTTTTTGACTTCACAAGACTATGTAACACACTGTAATGCAGTTCTGTCAGCCAGATGTAGGCAATATATAGGCGAATATCTTTTTTTATGGCTCTTGTATTGACAATTTTCAAAAAAAGGGAATGTATTGCCTTAGCAAATACTGAGAAATATTGTTAACTTCCCGACGGAAAAGTTTATGTTTTCATCAAAAAATCCGATTTGATAATTTTATGTTTACGTTTTTTTACGTTTCAAGCCATTCTGAATCGAATGAGACCAAATTTGGAAAAAGTATGTGTGTGTGTGAACAGATTTTTTGCCGTAAATTGATTTCAAAAATTTAAAAGCCATTCGATGTATCTCGATGAGGACTAGTGTTTCTCAATTTTGTGCGACTATCGGCTGAGCCGTTTCTATGTAAATCGCAGAAAAGCGAAAATAAAATCGTTTTGAAAATTTTATTGTCCACGTTTTAGCCCGCAATTCTGAATCGATTTTGAAAATTCCAAAACCGTTCGAAAGATATTGGTTGTGAAAGATACTGATTAGTTTTTGGTAAAGATCGGCCGGGACGTTTTCTTGTAATAAAGTGTTAATTTTTTTTTCGACGATGTTCATTTTTTTTTGACAATAGATACCATAGTCTTCTAGATCACACTAAAATATTACGGCCCTACGACAACTCGTTCAGCTTTAAAAATTCTTCAAAGTTTGCAAAACTTAGTATCGTTTTTTTGGCGTTTGTCAAAATTAGAAATTTCATCGACGTTTGCTCAAAAACCCCTGAACCGGTTTCAGTAATTTAAAAGCGATTTGATGTATCTAGATGAGGATTATTGTTTGTCATTTTTGTGCGTCGATCTGTCGTGTCGTTTCTTTGTAATTCGAAAAAAGTTGTACAACTTTTCGTCCACATTTAAGCTCATACTACCGAATCGATTTCAAAAAGTCAAAAACTGTTCGAATCATATCAGTGGGCAATGATGCAGATTAGGTTTAGGTGAAAATCTACCGAGCCGTTTTCTTATAATTAACTGTTGAAAAAAATAATTAAGTCGATTTTTATGGAACTTTTTTTGGCGTTATATATCATGGTCTTATAGAACTTATTAAAATATTACGGACTTACGACAAGTAGTTTAATTTTAAAAATTTATCAAAGTTTGAGAAAATGAGTATTTTTGACGTTTGTTAAAATTAAAATTAGACGATTAATGTAACGATAGAGTACTTAGTCTTAATGAACATACTAAACCTTTGAAGTCCTACGGAAACTGGTTCAATTATAAAAATCATTGATTTGTGAAAATTTCCTTTTTAAAAAATATTTTGAGTTAAAGTATTCGTTCGTTTTCAATCATGCGTAATAAATCCATTCGGAATACTTTTAATCACTAATAAATTAATTTGTTATTGATTAAGTCGATTATTCACACATGTCGGGAAGTTCTTGTAACTTACCTCAAGGCAAAATACCATTACTAACTGGTTATGTATATATTTTCATGTATAACCACATGCACACATCGACATTTATGAAAACATATATATATATATATACATATATACATATACATATATACATACATACATGTACATACATATATATGTACAAATATATATTGTCATGAATGCTCTTTTTATTTGTTATGAATTCCCTTTTATTAATGTTCTAATTTATTATTGTTGTTACATTCGCGGTCTTTCTACAACCTTACCGTGACGTCGCGATCCTGTAAGAGACTGATTACTTTAATAAAAATGCATTTGTTCGTTACTTAATTAACTAACCTATATTTAAACATAATAATCCCTTAATCTAAAACATTTCTTATTCTAACATGCACCTTATTCTAGACTTATCTTTAACCACGGCGCAACCAGTGCCCATAATCAGTTCATACATCGGGCCCGATTCACTTCACATACAAATACTTTTTACATTTACTTCACTCCAATAAACTATACAAAGTCTACTTTCGGATATGGGGGCCAGCTTCCGAAATGCTGTCTCCCCATAACGTTCCCTAGACTCACATTATAAACATTTTATTAACACTTTTGTGCGCTGGACCGCACGTTTGCCGGCTCTGAAGCCATGCAGGCAACTCACACCCTCGACCACGACTACATCAAGACTCTTTCTAGACTGTCTATGCAAACAACTCTCAGCCCTCGACACACTCATCATCAGAGACATGGCGGTTTTATGCATATAGGAAGAGGGGAAGTTACGTGTTATCTGTGTATGGGTGCTCCCCCACACATTCGTAACACTACCCCACCTCCTCTAAAGATCGCCCTCGATCTTTCAAAGCTTCATCCCTGGTGCCGCACCAGCTTTCTCTGCTTTGGATATCCTCGGTGGCGCACTCTGACACCTGTCTGCTCCCCGGATGAAACGACGATGGCGCATTCCACCTTGTCCGATCTGTAATCTGCTCAACTCCCGTAAGCTCAGACTTTTCCTCAGTCTGGCATGGCATCTCCAACGCCCGATCCACTATTCGGGTCGCAATGTTTCGGTCATGTAGTCGTACACGTATTTAATTTTTCACTGCACGGTCGAATTTACTTACTTTACAACAGTTTTCCACAGAAAGTAAGATCACATTAACAGTTTTAACGTTTTTATCCAAAAAGTGTTATAACCAACAAAAAAAGAAAATAAAACATCACTTAGTCCGCTTTTATCCACTGTCTTTTAAAACTTTCACCTGAACTTATTGCTTTTATTATTACCTACCTAAATTACATTCTAATACAATAACATAACTAAACAATATAATATAAAAAAACAAATAACAAAAAAACACTCGGAAACTGGCTACAAAAATATCTAAACTTACCACTATTATTTATATAAAACAAAAAAAAACATAACACTATATCTTAATATTCTTATATTAACGGTTTTTTAATTTATTCTACCAATGGCAACATTAACAACACGTAAAGACAATGACATTATAACTACAACAAATATACATTGAACATAAATATTTGACTTGTGTAAAACATAAACGCATTTGTTTCTTAATCAACCTAAACCTAGTTACTTACTTATTACCAACAATGTTTACTTAACAATGTAAAAACAGAAAACACAAAAAAGAAAAGTATTGCAAGAGTAAGACTAAGCGAGAATAAGAATAATAAAACTCAAATTGAACACAATAATTAAAATACTCTACATATTATTTTAAAATTTGAGAACTGCTGATTGTTTTGAATTCGGCGGTCCCATCTCTATTAAACGTACAAAGCAAACATAAACGTAATTTTACTTTTACCCTAGTCTAACTATTCCTATTACTATTAAACCGTGTACAGCAAGTGCGCTTCTCAATATAAAAACAAGAAGTGAGTCGTCGGAATGCTTGTTTCCCCGGTGTTTCTAGGCTCCAAACGGTGCTAGATGCCCATAACACCTTGCCTATCCAATAAAAGACCTGAAGCAGCATCGCGCCCGCTTATAATTTCAGAAGGAAATTACCATCAGCAATAAAAACCAAACAATACACAACGTCGCGCGACGCTTACTGATGGCGGAAGTTTTTGAGCGGGTATCGGGAGCGGATATCTGCTCAAAACTTCACATTAGCGGCAGTACAATGTGGTAAAAAGTACCGGCCCTAGCGTGAAATCTACAAAATTTCACTAAAATACAAATATCATAACAAAAAACAACCAAAGCTTCAAAATGGATAGCGTGATAGCAATCAGCTTGTATGTGATATATCACGCTTCAACGGTATCACTCAGAGCACCAGAACCCTCGCTGGGGGTGCTTCCACAGCCCAAATCTATATCCCCATGCTGTGAGATCAAAATCAAATCCATAATCAATAACCATAACAACAACAAAACATTAGCACGGGCGATTTTTCCCCAAAACCGTAAAACCCCAAATTTTCCCAAAAATCGCGAAATCCAATTCTATCCTCAATTTACTTTTTACAATTTTAACACAAAACAACAATCAATTAAAATTTACATTCACTTAAATCTTGCATTAAAACCTAAAATTTTAAAACGAGGGAAAAATCAAAATACACTTATCTTTTATACTTTGCTGGCCAGCTGACACTCATAAAAATATGCATACTCACACACAATTTCTCAATTCCCGACTGAACTAAACAACCACTTTCACAATCAAATCAAAATAATAAGAAATACCATTAATCATTATCTCAATCATCACTCAACCCCAATTTTCTCTTTTTGCGTCGTTTTCCTTCATACGCGAATTATTTTCCCGAATCCCTCACAACGGCATATTTTCTTCAACATATTTTTCCCCAACATCTTTTTATCCCAATTTTTTTTTCTCAACGGTTATAAAGTATCGCCCAGTGCTCTCTGAGTGATGGAAAAGAAACACCAAAGTACAAACCAACGTCTCTGTACTTGCTGTCAATTATAACCTATTTACTATCCATATCCCTAGCATTACCCCTACATCCTGCATATTTATCTCTATCAAAAATATATCCCTAATACAACTCGTCCGATCGCGCCTGCATTGCAAAAACGAATTTATAATTATTTTATTTTTTATGATGGATTTACTCACGAGAAGAAAAGCAGGTACAACAAATAGATACTATAACAAAAAAAATTAAAAAAAACAACAACAAAATAAAATCATACGAATTTTTTTTAATATTTACTATAATAAACCGACACAACCAGATATTTTAAATTTTAACAAATTATCAAATTATTCAAAAGTACTCAATCTATGAGCTATTCTGTAATTCGCCTTTTTTTCACTTTACTTTGTAAACAATCTCACTTATAAGATTTGCTACCTATGCATTTATTTTTATTTTTCGACTTATGTATTCAACCTAATTACTATTCTTAACACTATTCTATCTGGGCATACATGATTTGTCAAAAAAAAACAACTCTATAAACAAGCAAATTTTTTTTTAATATATATAATAAGTCTCGTAAAAACAACAAAGAAACAACAGGCGTAATAAATAACAATTGTATCAAAAATAATCTTACAGAATTTATAAAATATTTGCAAACCGAATCATGCATTGAACTAAAAAAAAAAAATTATTAAATAAACTAACTATTTGACCTATGTGTTATACGGTAACTCGCCATTTTCGTTTTTTCTTCTCGCTTTGCTTTTTTTTTGTAACCTATCTCTTTCATAAAATTTGCGACGTATGTATTTACTTTATCTTATTACTCCGTCTTAAGAACAACCCTCTGTCCATCCTTCTCTTCGACGTTCGTCGCCTTGCGCCTTGTAAACGCCTCTTTTTACGCATCTCTAACAGTTCCGTCTCACCTAGAGAGTACCCGTTCGCAAATTTATGTAACTAGATTTCACTGCGTATCTATTAATTTTCTCCTATTTTGCAATTATGATCTTACTAAATTATTATATCCCTAATTCTTTTTCTTATCTACCTTATCTATAGTTAAATATACATGTGACTGCCGTCTTGTTTCGCTGATGGAATAATTGCAAAATAACATAACCGGTTGAATGAGAGGGACGAGAAACCTATGATTTTTAAACTGAAAATAAAATTTATTCGACGTTTTCTTTAACCATTTTTTCTACCGCAAAAACTGACTATCAATCATTAATTTAAACACTGTAACAATAATTTAAAAAAATTAATAATGAAAACAGCATCAAAATATTTTTCAAAAGTAACAACCATAACAAAAACTATCAGATATAAAAGTTAAATTTCTAATCCCATTTCACTATTGGCAGTATGAGCCGTATCAATCTTGATGTCAGTGGGCTCGACTGATTACAATTTGATCGGGGTGACTAAGTTCGCTCTAATTGAAAACAACCAAAGACACCCTGATCAATTCAAATGCATATCGAAAATCGGTGTCACCAAGATCTTTTGCACTGAATTATATACAAGCTATCCAGGCGGTGGTGATCTACCTAACAAAAATTTGCCACAATTCAAATCCCTGAAAGCAGTTGTTTTCGACGCATTCCCAAATAAATATTCGGCACCTCATATGCACGGAGGCGAATAACTCCGCAATTCTCAAAACTGCTCTAAATTTTGAGATAAAACTAAATGATAAAAAAATACTATAACGCAATAGCGCAAACAAAACTAAACTAAAGAAGAAATTCGCTCGTATTTTACAAACAACCACATGTATTCAAAAATGATTGTAAACCCCTGGCCGAGACAAAAAAAACGGATTCCTACAAATTTAAAATCATAAAAACATAAAAAAAAACTTTTAAATTATTGCATTACGAGTGCATACCGCCCGCGATATAGCTCATGTCGCAATTCTCGGACGTGCGACGCTACGAACGGACGGGACCGTCTCGAATTCAGTTCCGCGTTTCCTATTTTTTTTTACTAAAGTGCTCTTGCCACACGCATTTTCAAAGAATACTCGAAACCCTAGAATCAAATCAATCAACTTTGTCAGTTAAAATTCCTAAGTCCCTGGAAATAAATAAATACGACGGTTCGCGTACTCTTGCAATACGATATTTTACAAAAACTTCGAAGAATTTACCAATATCTCAAAGCAACAAAAAAAACTCACAAAGCGGTAACTCTGTAAATACATATTTTTAACTAAATCTATAATTTCTAAAATAAAATATCTTGAACAGTAATTTATTTCAAAACACACGCACACAAATTAAATTCTGTCAAATTTTATACCAAATAAAATCTACGAAGTAAATGATAATATACTCAACATTATAAGAATAATCAATATTTTTCCTAACAAACGAATCTTCAAGCGTATACGAAAATATAACTAAGACCAAACTGTATAACTCATTATAAATATATAATCTGGTTTCACTAATTCTAACTTAAAATCTTTGTAATTATACTTAAAAACCTATGTAATTTGGACGAACAAAAGCCTTTCCTGAAAACCGAAAAAAAACTAAGAAACCCGCACGACCGAAAGAAAAAACGATCGAAAACACACAAAAAATAGATTCAGCATTTCAAAATTATTATAAAGAACACTTCGACATCAATAAAATAAATCTCTAATAATCACTCGAACCACGTGATTTTTCATTTTCGCGCAAACACATTTTGCGAACTGCCTTTACAATCGCGCATTAAACACATCATCAAATTCTATAACCGTAATCAATACCATTTATGTACTCAGAATAACAACTAATTTTCAAATCTCTTTGCTTACGTGTTCTAGCAATCATTTGTACACTAAACTATAGTAACCAAGAGTTCAACAAATCATTTCATAAATACCAATTTAATACTAACGCGTAATCAAGAAATGCCGAATCTTCGCGAAAAAAAAATCGAAACCAGAAATTGATCAATAACAAAATAAAAACAAAAATAAAATAACGAAACTGTAAACTTACGCGGAAGAAAAAATAACCGCGAATGAACCAACAATAAAATTGTTTTACCGAGATCGTAATAATGCCGTCGATGGTGGATCAAATAATTGCCAAAACAAATTAATACTATTTAATCATTTGATCGTTAAACCAACGAAAAGCATACCCGAGTGCTTGCCACCATTTGTCATGAATGCTCTTTTTATTTGTTATGAATTCCCTTTCATTCATGTTCTAATTTATTATTGTTGTTACATTCGCGGTCTTTCTACAACCTTACCGTGACATCGCGATCCTGTAAGATACTGATTACTTTAAATACTACTAATGAAAAGGCGTTTGTTCGTTACTTAATTAACTAATCTATATTTAAACATAATAATCCCTTAATCTCAAACATTTCTTATTCTAACATGCAAATTATTCTAGACTTATTTTTAACCACGGCGCAACCAGTGTCCATAACCTGTCCATACATCGGGCCCGGTTCACTTCACACACAAATAGTTAACATTTACTTCACTCCAATAAACTATGCATAGTCTACTGTTGGTTTGGGGGACAGCTTTCGAAACGCTGTCCCCCCATAACGTTCCCTAGACTCACATTATAAAAATTTTATTAACACTTTTGTGCGCTGAACCGCACGTTTGCCGGCTCTGAAGCCATGCAGGCAACTCACAATTTCGACGATTACATCAAGACTCTTTCTAGACTGTCTATGCAGACAACTCTCAGCCCTCGACACACTCCTCATCAGAGACATGGCGTTTTTATGCATATAGGGAGAGGGGTAGTTACGTGTTATCTGTGTATGGGTGCTCTCCCACACATTTGTAACAATATATTGAAATGATATAGGGTGTTCTTTGAAATGGTATCAGGCTCAGTTGATATACACTGTCACCAGGATACAGATTGTCCACTTCTTGGTCCACGCCGTTACTAGTAAGTTACAGATAGTCGTAGCCTTCTTGGTCCAACCTTTCAATAGTGTGTAGAATTCTCTCAACTCCTGGCCTAGTGTCGTGGGCAGAGTAGTAAGTTTTAATATAATATGATAAACACTGGTAGTAATTTCCTCGGAACCGTGAGCACTTCATTCAGGTGTAGGCTGAAAGAGTTCTCTACGCAAAATCTAATTGAAACACTGAATTTAGTTGACTGCCACTTTATTTTAATCTTCAATTACACTTTTAGCTTATCAACTATAAAATTTGCAATGACTATAAAATAATCCTAGACCATTTTAAAAACACCTCTATATCTGAATGAAGCGTGTATTTTTATTATTTTATTATTTTACAAAAAACATATGTTTGCCGGTCTTTTTACACTTTCACAAAATTTGTAAACACAATTCATTCAGTATTTAGACGTTAGCCAATTTGTACACACTATAATGTAACCAAAACATTGTCAAAGAAATAATTAGTTTAAATGTTCCAGTTATTAATAGCTTGGTTTATCACAGTGTAATAGTGTAGTGTATTTTTGTATAATTAATTCTGTAAGTACTTATATATATATATATATATATATATATATATATATTAAGTTCTATAACTTTATATTATTTTCCTCCTACATCATATAAAATCTTTTAGTTTTTCCACTAAATGACGGTCTCGATGAAGACCGAAACGTATGGATGAATAAAGTATTTCAAAACTACTTTAGTTTTTTTACTTGGTGTTACTGCCCGATTCTAAATAACTCATCAAAATATATATTTATACCATATAATACCTTTCCTATCAGTTATAATTTGTTTGTTGTTAAGTGTTGCTGTTTTGTTAATTCTTTTCTTATATTTATAGTTTTTTACCAATCCACATATATTATAATTTCCTAGTTACACTAATTTTTATACTGTTTTTAGATCCACTGATGATGACATTAAATTGAATGTCGAAACTTTTGGAATTAAAGATTAATTTATAAATCTTTGCTTTTTATTTTTTTATGTATCGCCCCACAAGAACTTACTCATATATAAATAAATAGATATATATATATATATATATATATATATATATATATATATATAAAGAAACTCGTAGTCTTTATATTATATATTATATCATTTATAAAACGTAGATATTATTTGAGTATTTATAATGAAAAAGAAAAGAAGTGAAGAATTATAATTTTGGCAGTTCGACAGAGAGAAACAAGAGAGAGATCCAAACTGACACTTGCACTTTTTGTTTTGCGCAGTGCTGTCACTATGATGAGCCAAAAATAATATTTATCTGTCAAGTTGAGATGCGATGTGTGTTGACAGGTCACTACAGATCACTCCCCCCGACGAGGGGCAATCATTGCAATTTATTTTGTAGACAATATTGCCCCTCTACGTACATAGGTGAAACCGGACAAAATTTGATAAGAAGACTCAAACAATACGACAATAATTCGAAAAACCCCAACCAAAACCAAACTATGATAACAGACCGCGTCAAAAATTTCAAACACTCTTTCAACTTTTATAATGCCCGTATTCTCTACCACGAACGGAACACCATTCAAAGACGTTTTGCAGATTCTTGTTTCATAGCATTAAGTAAACAGGCTATAAACAAAAGATGTGATACCTCCTTACTCTGCAAAAACTACCCAGTAATACTAAATAATGTTTCCAAATTTATCTCCTCTGAACATAACTAATTCTGACCATACAAACCTTGCCAACACTACTAGTTCAGAGCCTCGGAGCTTGCACATTCCACAAGTTGAGGCAGAAAATACTTAATTTTACTCACATTTTTGTTCAAATAAAACTATCATTTTTCTTTTTACATCTTACAAAAAATGATAAAAATTCATAGTGTGGACAAGTATATTTATGTATATGTATATTTGTATATGTATATATGTATACTAATTTTTTATACTATTTTTAAATCCACTGATGATGACATTAAATTGAATGTCGAAACGTTTGGAATTAAAGATTAATTTATAAATCTTTGCTTTTTATTTTTTTGATGTATCGCCCCGCAAGAACTTACTCATATATCTCAACATCAAAATTAACAAATAAATCAAAAAATAATATATATATATATATATATATATATATAATAATATATATATATATATTAAAGCGGTCGATTTGTATGGGCAAGAATTTTAGTAGGATATATTATAAGATCTTTATTTTATAATAAATTATATAATCGTTAAGATTTTTGTATACTAGGGATCAAATTAAGGTACTTTGCCGAAGTAACCATATTTTTTAAAATTAATTCTGATGTCCCGTGCATTGTCCATAGAGGAAAGTACCACGGGCTCAGGCTTGGCCCAACTATGAACAACTCTTGGCTAGGCTCGATTACGACGACTGGACCATGCTTATTTGCCATGACTGCGCCATCCTTATATGCCACGACTGGGCCGGGCTCGGTTGCCAGAATGCAAATTATTTTTTTTTTGTTCTATAGACAAAATGTAAGAGCTTATGAATTAGACAATGACGTTTATTTAACTTAAATAATCGGAATTAAAATAAGGACATTGTCTAATATTAAGATTAAATATTGGAAGTATATAAGAGATGTTCAGAACTTTAGCTACAATTAAAATTCTTTTTCCTTTTAAAAGTACTACAAAAAAAAATTATTTTTTCTTTCTGTCATTTTTTGCACATTAAGCTTTGTATATCTGAAACGATAGGACCTGTCTTTGCCAAAAACTTTGTTTTTTTGGATTATTCAAATTGGACGAAAAATTGTATCCACATATACACACACGCTCCCACACATTCATTTTATCTGAGGTATGCCAAAATGTTCAGAAACTCCTGAAATGTAAAGATATGCAAAAAAAAATCCATTTCGATTTACGGGAAGTCAATAATACCAATAATAGTAAATACACATTGATAATGACTTACTTTTTATTTATATTTATAGTTAAATTATATTAAATTAAATTAGTTAAATTTCATTATTAATAATACGTAATTAAATTAGGTACGTCCGCTGAGCATGTCCACCACCTTCTCTGTCTGTTATTCAGTAACAATTGATATTTTGTTATAATAAATTCTGAAACAATAATGAACAATAACAATGATAATAATAATAATAATAATAATAATAATAATGATAATAATAAATTAACAAATATTTAAATGAAACAATAAGTTGTAAGATTCAATTTCTCTTAAATTTTTTTCCCTCGCCTTTTATTTTATGACCAAACCCACTGTATTGCAGCTGAACTTTTTGCTTTATACATTTCCATTATTTTATGAACATCTTCGACCAATCCACTAGAACTCAATATCACAAATTACTGACTGAAGCAATATCACACTTTCATAGGATGTCGGCCTAACTGCCGCCCGTAGCGGGTCTTCGATTCTTAAAATTATTTCGCCACTGGTACATATTTAATACAGCATTGCATCTTATTTAGTTTGTGCATTGTTTTAACGTTGTTTAATAATAATAACGTGACGGAACAAATATATCTATGATATAATACATTTTTATAGACAAAGTTTTTTAGGTTGAAATTTCATTTAACAAATCAATATTAAATTGCAAATATATTATCAAAACATACTAAACATAAAAGTTTTAATTATGTTTGTGATAATATCTTACAATGATATATACGGTTTTGCGCTGCTAATAGAATATATATCGTGATGTTTTTTTTTACAAACGCGATTATTACTTTGAGATTAGTGAACATTGGATAAATCGAGTCAGAAAAAATATGGAATTCATCAAAAATTTTAAAGATTTAACTAATATTGAATTTTGAAGTATTTAATACGTAAAAGTTATATTATCATATACTTTTTATTACATGCAGTAGCGGCGCTAGGCATTCTCTCGCAAGAGGTCCCGGATATTTTTTAATTATTTAAAGTTTAGTTAATTTTTATACTAATGTGCGAGTAAAGAAGGTGATTAGTGGTTTAAGGGCACTATCATATTACTGTCTTATCGGTTATAGACACTATCTAATATTGTCTGTCAACAGTATAGATTATTAAATTTAAACAACTTCGCCCGAACTAATTCTATGATTGTTTATATTTGTGTATTTCTTATGTGAGCACAATGTAATGTAAACCATTATTCATTTTGGGAATAAATACGAGTGGAATCTTAACGTATTCAAACAGTAATTAAATATTCGAGGAATAAAATTAATCAATGATCAATAAAAATTTATCAAAGAGATAATACTAAAAACACAATATTTTTTTAATCATTCTATGAGAATGATCAGTTTTATCAAAAACTGCATCACCAAATTGACAACCTTTTTTATCTCTCCAAAACCGCTGAACCTGCCTTTGACAATTTACCAACACGAATCGAATGTTTTTTAAATCATTTAAATTGATTGATCCGCTCCCATAACGTCAACAAAAAATTACAGATTCTTAAAAAAACGACATTTAGACATTTCTAAACCAATTTGGAAAATTAAAATCTAAAAGTTTCGAAAGTTTTCAGTTGGCGATCGTGTTGAATAGTTTTTCGTAAAGATCGGCCGTACCGTTTCTTCGTAATTTATTCTAAAAATCTTCATTCAAAAACTTCAAATAGAGAAAAATTAACGTGTTATCTAACATACATTTTATGGAACTACAATTTATTTAACACATTTTCATTAAATTTTCATTTAATCGAAATATTTGGAAAAAAACAAACTTCTTTGGGATAATTATTTAATTTCAGTGTTTTTCTAATAGCTGGAGAACAAACCATTTTTGCCGAAGAGCTCTTCAGAGAGAACAAACTAGTTTGTTAATTTTAACTTGTAAATTTTTTGTCTATTTCAATTGGTGTATTTATCTGATTGAAAATCAATCTCATTTACAGTTAGAGTAATCGCAAAAAAAATAAAAATGAGAAATTTTATATGTCTTTAGATTTCAAAGATTTCTGAACATTTTGGCAAATTTTCGTCGACGATTTTGTGAATTTCAAAAATTCAGAAAATATTTGATTTGTATTGTAGGTAAGAACACGTGCTGATTATTGGCAAAGGCAGGACAAGACGTTCCGAAGATACAGGGCAAAAAATGCCAAACTGATTACATTTTTAGGAAGGCAGGTCTAGCGGTTTTGGAGATCCATTAAAATAGTAGAAAAAAGCCATTAGGCAAACAAAAATGATTATTAGACATATGCACATCAAATTATCAGATATTTTACAAAGATTTTAATAAGTACAAATTTTGTTTACATTACTATGCGTTCCGTTAGGCTGCATAACCGTTAGGCTGCAACGCGGCGTTTACGCGCTTTGTTATTTCATCTCTAGCAGCTAACGCAACGTGATTGCTTTGAAAAAAAGCAATTCGAAATTTTCAACAAAATATTTCTAATTAAAAAAAGTCAATTTCTCTCACTTTTCAAATTTTTCTTAAAGCTTTTCAAAAATTTAAATTATGGCACGAAAAGTTTCAGCAATTTGCCGTAAGGCAAGATGCCATGCACCCCTAGTCAACTTACAACTGGTAAAAAAGGGGGGCCTTGCAAACGAATTTTGCTGACGCCCACACATGGTCTAGCGCCGCCACTGATTACATGTTTAAATAAATTTAAACAATTAACTTTAATAAAGAAGGAGACGTTATCCAAGTTATTATCAAATTCTCGTAGATTACACGAGTCTGTATCACTATAAGATCATTATCCTCATTTTTAAAACTGATTGCTAGCATTCATTTAATTATTGACACCTTTCCTGCTAATAATTGGATTAGTTTCTTTATTTAAAACTTTTGTTTTTTTATTTAACGCACTCGACCTTTGAACTCTAAGGTAATCAGCTGACGTGATTACTTTAAACGGCAATCAATAATAAAAACAAATGTGACTTAGAGACTTGTCATAAAAAATTGACCGACTGAATAGCGCACGATGTATAAGCATAGTTTACACAGACTAAGCATCGATACTATGAGCCGTTTACAACAGCCAAGTGTGGCTGACGACTGAGCGCTAAACCAAAATACTCGAATCATGCCGTGAATAACCAAACGCACGACAATCTTGGTCCAAGTCTGAGTGATCATTGAACGGCAAAGGCTGGATTAGTCAGTCGTGGCCCAAGTCTGGGTAATCATTGGCATGGCCAAGGCAGGGTTACCCAGCCTTCGACCTAGCATGAATAATCACTGAACGGCCAAGGCTCATCATCAATGTAAATTTTTACAGCTAAAGTATATATTTTAACACATTATAAAATATTTAATTTAAATTTTTTGTGATTATGGATACAAACTACCGACTTTCTGTTACAAAGATTGACAATATTCTGAATAGGTAAAATATGTGTGGGAATATTTAAATACAAAATTATGAGTACCAACAGATAAAGGGATAAGTATAACAACAACAAATAGAGCGAGCGCTTTGCATAGTATTATCAACAAATATGAAAAATAAAATGAAATGAAGAAATTAAAATAAATGACTAAAAATAATAGTGAAAAAACATTAGGCTAATCATTGAACGACCAAGGCTGGGTTAGTCAGTCGTGGCCTAAGTCTGGGTAATCATTGGCATGGCCAAGGCTAGGTTACCCAGTCTTGGACCAAGCATGGATAATCATTGAACGGCCATGGCTGGGTTAGCCAGTCGTGGCCCAAGTCTGGGTAATCGTTGACATGGCCGAGGCTGGATTAAGTAGCCCGGCCCACGCCTGAGCCAATACTGATATGCCAAAGCTAGGTTTCCCATTACTGGCCCAAGCTTGGCCCCATTGTCAAAAATTGGGTCAAATTTTAAAAAAATCCTGTTTAGGCTCATTTAGAGCGCCTCAATAATGTCCAAATGACCGACCCCCAGTAACTTTGGAAAGCCGATCTACTCATGCCTACGGTTCACTCCCTGGGACCTCCCTTTAGAGGTCCCCCATACAAGTGTTGCATCATTTTGGGTACTTTAACATGACAAAAATCTGCGATTTATTTTTAGTATAAAATGTATTTAATCATAAGATATGTAAACAAAACAATGTCAAACTCATAAACTATTGTTTGAAGTTTTTTTTAGTTTCAAGTCTGAAAAATTTTGCATGGCACTCTAATATTGCCGTAACAGCCTCTAGCTAGCGTAGAAGCGCAGAGACAAAATGCATTAGAAAAATTGAAACAAAGAAGAATTTTAATATTTTTTTTGTAAAAAAGTTTTTTTATGTATGCTTGAATCAATATCTGATATTTTTTTTTTTAAATAAATTTTTTGCTGAGTAAAATACCAAAAACGATAATTTTTTGCAATTTTTGTATGGGTGACCTCTAAGGGGAGGTTTCAAATTTACTGCGGGTCGGTCATACATTTGGACGCAATTAAAGCACTATAAATGGATTAAAACGGAATTTTTCAAAATTCAATCCCTATATTTGGGTCAATGCACGGGATATCAGAATTCATTTTAGAGGTATGGTTTCTTCAGCAAAGTATCTTATTTTGATCTCTAGTATCCGAGAAATATATGTCCCTAAGTGACTCTTAAATCGACTCGCCCTAATATATATTTAGAAATATGTGAGTTTGGTGTTGATATATATTTTGATGAGTTATTTAGAATCGGGCAGTAACACCAAGTAAAAAAAAAAAAAACTAAAGTAGTTTTGAAATACTTTATTTATCCATACGTTTCGGTTTTCATCGAGACCGTCATTCAGTGGAAAAACTAAAAGATTGTATATAATGAAGGAGGAAAATAATATAAAGTTATAGAACTTATATATAAATACTTACAGGAAATTAATTTTACAAAAATAATACATTGTGATAAACCAAGCTAACAATAACTGGAACATTTGAACTAATTATTTTTGTCCATTTTTGATTACATTCTAGTGTGTACAGATGAACTAACGTCTAAATACTGAATGAATTGTGTTTACAAATTTTGCGAAAGTGTAAAAAATCTGGCAAACATATGTTTTTAGTAAAATTATAAAATAATAAAATACACGCTTCATTCAGATATGGTGGTGTTTTTGGAAATGGTCAAGGATTGTTTTATAGTCATTGCAAAGCGAATTGTTATCTAGTCTTTTATTTATGGCCATGTCGTTGTGTAAAGATATTAGGCATTCTTCGCTAAAACGTCTTTTAAAAAAAATATTTTCGAAATGTAGGATCGTGGGATTGGAAAAGTCAATGTTATGTTTAAGCTGATTAATGTGATCCGTGAATTGTGTTTTATTCTGATTTTTATTTTTAGAGTTGTTTTTGTGTTGTTATGTTCTTTTGTACAGGTTTTGACTGGTTTCACCTATGTAGACGCAATTACAATCTAGGCAATTAAGTTTATAAACTAGATTATTTAAGATTCTTGGGTTAAATTTCGATTTTAATTTTGTAAAAAGAGTTGAAAAAGTGTTTTCGGAAGTACAAACTACTCTAATATTATTTTTATTGAAAAGTTTTTTCCACGGGTAATGTAATTCTTCAATGAAAGGTAAACTTATAGTTTCGACGTAGTTTTCATGGTTTGGATTATCAATCGAATTATTGTGACATTTTGGAGATATAGGTTTCTATTTTTTGTTATGGATTGGATGAGGTGTTGTGTGTCCGATTTGTAGGTTAGGATTTGTGAAATGAGAGAGAGATTCTTTTTTAAAAATTTACTGTGTGATAATAATAATGCGTGGTCTATTAAGTTTATGATTGTGTTTATTTTGATAGAGAAGGGGTGTTAAGAATGGTAATTAAGATAACGGCCTGAGTATGTTGTTTTGTGATACCAATCAGTTATTATAATATTATTTTTGCGAATGAGTTGGACATAGAGGAAACTGATAGATTTATTATTTTCTAATACAGAAATGATTTGCAATTGTTGGTTGTAGGCATTAAAAGAATTTACAAGAGTTGTTGTGTCACTATTTGGGATGCATGTTATGATGTCATCAACATATCGGTAGTAAAAAATTTGTTTATTGTAAGAATTTAGTATTGTGGATTCTATGTGTTGTAGGGCTATTTGAGCTAAAGATGCGGAGGCTGGAGATCCCATTGGCCGCAACTTTGGAACGGCTATACTTGCCTTCGCCAAAAACTAATCAGCACGTCTCCTTATCAATACGAATCAAATGTTGAACCATATACATTTTTTTTATTTTATTTTCATTCTGCAATCTATAAAAATAATTATACTTAGCAGAGAATGCTGACAAGTTGTTTACAATTGATTGTTTACAAATTAGTATATACACCCGGTGGCGTATCTACTATAGTTAATATAATAAAAAAACTAAAGACAAATATGGAGAAAAAAAATATATATAAAAATTAACTAAATTAGATCTCGTGGTATTTTCCATCTGAGCCTGGTCGGCTGACCTTCCTGGAATAAGTTGCATGCTAGTTGGTTTGGATGGGCGTCAATTCTATTCTTATAATTACCTGCAAACATTGATAAATGTTCTTGAACTGTAGATATACCCGTGTCTTTGTGGAGAATCCATGTTGGCGTATAGTAAGGAGCGTTTAATATTTGCTGCAGGAATTTGTTTTGTGCTCGTTGTATTATGTTTAAATTGCTCTTTTTAGCAGTACCCCAAAGTTGTAATCCGTAGGTCCACACGGGTTTGATCACAGCCTTATATTTAAGTAATTTGTTGTAAGTTAATAATTCTGATTTTCGGTGCAGGAGCCAATAATAATTTTTGAACATTGGATCTATTTGTTATTTTTTGTTTTTTATGTAAACTTTCCAGTTGAGTTTCCTGTCTAAGTGAATGCCGAGATACTTTATTGATTCTTTGGGCGGAATAATTGCATCGTTGAGTACACAAAATGGGTGCACATTATTAAAATCTCTATAAAATATCTGATAATTTGATGTACATATCCAATAAACATTTTTGACCGCCAAATAGCAATTTTTTAACTTATTTTTATTGAGAGTCCATAACCGCTAGACCTGGCTTCCCAAAATTTTTACCAGTTGTTCATTTTGTCAATACAAGTAAAATGTTTTTTGAAATATTGAAATCGGACGCTCCGTTGTCTTAAAAACTGAGTTACCGTTCTTGGCACTTTTTGCCCTGTATCTTCGGAACGGTTGGACCTGCCTTCGCCAAAAACTAATCAGCACGTATCTTTTTTAATTTTTTGTTTTTTGAATGTTTTTTGAAATATTCAAATCGGTTGATCGGTGTTCTCGAAATCGTCAATGAAAATTTGTATCCGCACGCACACATACATCCAATTTTTCTAAGGTATGCCAAAATATTCATTTCCATTCATTCCATCAAGTATAAATAAGTCATTAGACTTTACGGAGTCATCCCAGTTACCTCCCCAGGCATAACAGTGGACGTTAAAATCACCGCGTAAAACGAATCGGTTTTGGAACTGTGACAATACGTGATTCCATTGAGTTACTGAGATATTGCTGTTAGATACGGTACAACATAAATCGACTTTTTTATTTGCTTATATAAATTACAATCTATCGTTATAAACAACATTCAAATTAATTGTAATGGTTAATTATATAAGAAGACTAGTGGGGTGTATGGCATCGTGCCTTAAGGCAAATTTCTGGAACTTCCCGTACCGTAACGAAATAATCAAGGAATATTAAATGTTTTAAAATAGATTATTATAAATATTGTAACATTGTCTAATATTTATAAGAATTATATAAACTGAATTGCAAAGTTGAAATTATTTGTTTAAAGTATATTAGAACAGAATTAATATAAAAATATGAATTACTTTCGATATACAAAAAAAATTTTTTTTGGAAAAAAAACATTAAAAATAAAAGTTTGAAGTAAACATTTTTTTTACAAAATCAATTATTTTGTTAAAACAAACAGAAAGTTTTTGGAATCATCCAAATCGGACGCTAAGTTCTTCCAAAAGTTCTTTGCTGCCTTTGCCAAAAACTAATCAGCACATCTCCCTATCAATAGGAATCGAATGTTTTTTGAACCATTCAAATTGTATTCATACATACATACACACTCACACACACACATCCAATTTTTCTGAGGTATTCCAAAATGTTCAGAAACCTTCAAAACGTCGAGAAATGTTAAAAATTTCAATTTCGATTTTTGGCCCTACGGGAAGTTAAAAAGGTCGAAAGGTCAACTAGTAGTGATCCGTTTTGATGTTAATTACGTATATCTTAGAGATGTAATAGTGGCATTGATGAGAAATTAAATAAAACCTAAGGTAGTAATTGCAGTATTATAAATTAGTATACAGTGCATAATAGAATAATGTGTATCCAAATGTTAGTAAAGCATTTCAGAAAGGAGCCGTTTTCTTTTGAGTCGTTTGATGCCGATTTCACTAATTTTCTGGCCATGATGTTTGGGTGGTTTTGTATTCTCTCTTTATATCTCAAACTGAATTTTTCAATTTTTTCTTTATCTGTGTTCACGTTCAAATCTGTAGGAACCAACCAATTTGGGACATACTTGGGTGCGTTTATAATTTCTTTCGAAATTTTGTTTTAAAGTCTTTGAATTATGGCGATGTTGGATTTGCGTACCGTTTCTCAGAGCTGTATTCTGTACGTCCAAATTAGATTCACATTGAATCTCCAAAGTTTGACCTAGTGTTCGCTCTTTAGTAGATGTGATTGTAGGTGAGCTGTGGCTTGTACTGGGTTGAGACAGAAGAGCTGTGTCGTCTGTATAAGTTGCGATGGTGATTTACCTGTTTGTGGAAAATCAGCTGTATAAATATGGTACAAAATTGGGCGAGATTACTTTCCTGAGGTACCCCGGATCTTACTGGGCGTTTAATTGAAGTAGCATCTTTAATGCAAATTGCAAAATGTCTATTTGCTTAATATGATTTCAACAACAGGTACATGTCAGTAGGTAATAGTTTTGGATGGCAGACCTTGTCGAATGCTTGGCTTATGTCTAGGAATGCAGCAGAGCAATATGAATCGGCTTTTTCAATGTTGCTTCTAGCCCAGGAATTGTCGTTTCTTTGTATTGGAGGAACATAGATTGGACTAAATATTTCAAGAAACCAACTTCTTGCTCAATAACTGAATTACCATTTTTCGATTTTTTTACCCCGTATCTTGGAACCGGCTGGACTTGCCTTTGCCAAAAACTAATCAGCATGTTTTTTTATCTATACGAATTGAATGTTTTTTGAATTATTTAAATCGCTTGATCCGTGTTTCTGAAATTGTCGACAAAGATTTGTATCCGCACACACACACATACATCCATTTTTTCTAACTATAAGGTATGCCAAAATGTTCAAAAACCTCTGAAACGCAAAGATATATAAAATTTTTCATTTTAGTTTCTTGCTATTACTATAACTTATCCTGCAGGAAATTAATTATTGAAAATGTACCAGTGGCTAAAAATAAAATAGTTTTCCAGCACCATAACGACTCTAAACACACTGCAAAATTTCGATTTATTGGCGATCACTGTTGGATCTTACTTGTGCGACAAATGAATTGTTTATATTAACCATATACAGAAGCAAAAAGTTTTACTTTATATTCTTTTTCTGAACTTCAATTAGAAATTAACACTATAATAAAAATGTAACCAAATGGTCGGTCTATCTATTCTTATAGCATTAGAATTTTTTTATAATCATAGATTTAAAATTTGACAAGAGCAAAATTGTACAGATTTTTACAAGAAGACATATTTAACTTTCCGTAGGGTAGTTATAGTAATGCGCCGAAAATCGAAAATGATTTTTTTTCAAATATCTTCACGTTTTGAAGATTTCTGAACATTTTAGCATAGAAAAACTGGATGTGTATGTATGCGTGTGTGTGTGTTTTGTATGTCCGCATTTTTTTGTTCACGTTTTCGGGCGCACGGATCAACCGATTTGAATGGTTAAAAAAACATTCGATCCCAATTTCTATGGAGATGTACTGATTAGTTTTTGGATATGGCAGATAAAGCCATTACGGAGATACGGAGCAAAAAGTGCAAAACATTGAAATCGAGATTTTGAGAGAACGGAGTATCCCATTTGAATGATCCAAAAAACCTTCGATATGTAATGATTGGGAGAAGTTGTGTTTAGTTTATGACAAAGGCAGGTTCAGCCGTTTTGGAGACACCAAGCTAATTGTGCAAAAAATGACAGTTTTTGTGAGAACTAAGCATCCGGTTTGAATGATTTGTTTTTGAAAAAAAAATTATTTCAACTTGTTTAAATTTTTTTTTTTAACTTTTGTATATCGAAAATAATTCAGATTTAAATTTTAGTTCTGGCTAAAGTTTTAAAGATGACTTATATACTTCAAATAAATAATTTAACTTTGCTATTCAGATAATATAATTCTTATAAATATTAGACAATGTTATAGTATTTATAATAATCTATTTCAAAATATTTAATATTCCTCGAACATTTTGTTACGGTACGGAAAGTTGCAACAATTTTAGTTTGATCTTTATTACTTATTCTTACCCCCGTAGGGTAAGTTATTTTAATAGTCCAAAAATCGAATTTGAAATTTTTTACATTTCTTCACGCTTTGAAGGTTCTGAATATTTTGGCATATTTCAGAAAAAATTATTGTGTGTGTGTATGTATGTATGGATACAATTTTTTGTCTACGTTTGCGGACGCACGGACCAACCGATTTGAATGGTTCAAAAACATTCGATTTCCATTGATAGAGAGATGTGCTGATTAGTTTTTGGTAAATTCAGGTCCAGCCGTTTCGGAGATACGGAGCAAAGAATGCAACAAATAGAAATCAAATTTTTGAGAGATCGGAGCATCGGATTTGAATGATTCAACAACATTCAACTTGTAATGACGTGGAGAAGTGGTAATTAGTTTTTGGCAAAGGCAGGACCAGCGGTTTAGGAGATACAGAGCTAAATGTGCAAAAAATGGCAGTTTTTGTATGAACTAAGCGTTCGATTTGAATCATTCAAAAAACTTTCTGCTTATTTTAACAAAATAATTGCTTTTGGAAAAAAAAAATTCTTTTTTTCCATTTTTTTCTATATGTTTTTGTATATCGAAAATAAATCCAATTTTAATTGTAATTCTGACTTAAGTTCTAATATACTTTAAACAAATATTTTCAACTTTGCAATTTAGTTTACACAATTTTTATAAATGTTAGACGATTTATAATGTATAATTTTGCCTTTATCGTCCTAGTTGTAAAAATTCAGAACTAAATTGATTAAGACCTGATATTCTTAATATATAAATAAATACTGTAATATTTATACGAGGGGCATGTAAAAAATCAAATCCAACGCTGTACACTCGCCGCGCGAGATACTAGGGAAAATCCGGCAACACCATTTTCATTGTTGATCCCTGCCACTCCATTCCAACTACCTGTAAGATCACTGCAAAGCTTAGAGCCAGTCTAACAGCCATCCGCGATGGAGCGCGCAATCGCCGCCACCGCCAGGTGTGAAATCCGTTCAGTCATTTGATTTTTAAACGTGAAGTAGCTTACACCTATTGAAATTTATAGACTGTTGGAAGAAGTTTATGGCAAAATTTGCATCAGCATACAGCACGTCCTCAAATGGTGCAGGGAGTTCTCCAAAGGACGCACCGACGTTCACGACGAGCAAAGGAACGGGAGGCCATCGAGTTTCGGGACCGAAAATGTGTCTTGCTTACCGAGTTAATGCTTAAAAGGTCCACTATGAATTCGGACAAGTACTGCGAGACACTAACAAAACTCAAAAACGCCATGCAAAATCGCCGGAGAAGAAGACCGAGCAAGGGCGTGGCGGCGGTGGCGGCTTTCAGAAGTGGAAAACTCCTCAGAAAAAATGCGTTGAAAAATCTGGCGACTATGTAGAAAAATAGTTTGAAATACAAGCCTTCCGATGCTATACACATTTATTGCAATAAAAAATGCCTCAATCCTGAAAAAAATACGGAAACTTTACTTTTTACATGACCCTCGTAAAAATCTATTTGGAAAAATTTAATATTGCTAGAAAATTTCGCTACGGTACGGGAAGTTCCAGCAATTTACCTTCAGGCACGATGCCATACATACTACTAGTTAACTTCCCGTAGGGTAGTTATAGTAATGGACCAAAAATCAAAAATGAAAATTTTTGCATTTCTCGACGATTTGAAGGTTTGTGAACATTTTGGCATACCTCAGAAAAAATGGATGTGTGTATGCGTGTGTGTCTGTTTTATATGTCCGCATTTTTTCGTCTACTTATTCGGGCGCACGAATCAACCGATTTGAATGGTTCAACAAACATTCAATTTCTATTAATAGGGAGATGTCATGATGAGTTTTTTGCAAAGGCAGGTGCAGCCGTTACGGACATGCGGCGCAATGAGTGCAGAAAATACAAATCGAGTTTTCAAGAGAACGGAGTATCCAATTTGAATGATCAGAAAAACATTCAATTTGTAATGATTGGGAGAAGAGGTGATTAGTTTTTGGCAAAGGCAGGTCCAGCCACTTCAAAGATGCAGAGCTAAATGTGCAAAGAATGGCAGTTTTTGAGAGAACTAAGCGTCAGATTTTTTTTCAATTTTTTTTTTGTATATCGAAAGTAATTCAAATTTTAATTTTAATTCTGACTAAAGTTCTAGTATACTTTGAACAAATAATTTCAACTTTGCAACTTATTACTGCACTTACCTCAGTGCTACGAATTATGTAGTTATAGCTACAAAAATTTATATATTTAAAATGACCTACAATTTACTTTTTTGTGCGTATCATCAAAATGGATAGACTTGGCTATACATTTTTTTATATTAAATAACGTTTTTTTTTTCAATTATACAAATAAGTTCAATCACTTTTTCACATAAAAAATCGTTAGACACATTGAATCTGATTTAAAAAAAAGCTAAAATAATCGTTTAACTTTGTTTGTTTTACGATTTTGATAAAATGAAAATACCAGTTATATTAAAAAATATCAGGCGTTATTCAATTCAGTTCTGAATTTTTACAACTCAGACTATAAAGGCAAAATTATACATTATAAAATGTCCTTTTACCTTTATAAAATAATAACCGTGTTTTCTAACTATTTTTGAATATATTTGCATTAAGTGCACATATATAGATATAAGTTTCATGTAACGCTGTATTAAAGCTAATTGTTTTAGGTTAAACGTATTAATTGAGTATAAGGTGCGTTATTGCTAATTAGGTGTCATCGAGAACAATAGCAGGTCGCACATACAAACATGTTAATATTTTCAAAACATGCTTACAGTAACACAAAGTATGAAGTTATATACAAAATAAAAATTAATATGTTTATTACATTGGAAATTATCTCCGTAATATTAAATGTAATTATTTTTTACAAATCTTATTATTTAACATTAAATGTGATTTTTGTATATATTTGTTATTCATATTCGCAGTTTCACACGTCTTTATATTTCATTAATTTATTCATTGAAAATTTAATTATATGAAAACATTTTTTCAATTTGTGTAAATGTTTAAATATTATATTTATATTGAAAATTTAAGTAATGTTTCTCTAATTTCCGTTGAGAATATTTGTTTAATCATAAAGGAAAGAATAATTAATACTCATCTGCTTGTTTTTGAAACATATACGAGGTGTGTTCAAAAAGTACCCGGAATTACTAATAATTAAATTTCGCGGGTCTGGAGTGTCTGATTGTCAATTTTTTTTTTTATTGTGTTGGTATACATGCCCCTAAAGTATGATGAAATTTTCAGCTATATTCACTGTTTACTTTGTCTGTGGTAGTCGCTAAGGTTCGACGTGTTTTTCTGAGCTCGGCGATTTTTACAATGGAAGAATTGAAAAGTCAAAGAATTTGTATTAAATTTTGCGTAAAAAATGAAATAAAGTGTTGCAAAGTGCAAAAATTCACCAGATATGGCACCGTGTGACTTTTTCCTATTCCCAAAGTTGAAGAGACCCATGAAAGGACGGCGGTTTTCCTCGATTGAAGAAAATCGCTGAGAGTGCTCAAGGACATATCAAAAAGTGAATATCAAGGGTGCTTCGAAAATTGGAAAAAACGCTGGCATAAGTGTATTATATCTGGGGGGGACTACTTTGAAGGGGACCACATTAATGTAGACGAATAAATAAATATTTTTTTGAAAAAACGAAAATTCCGGGTACTTTTTGAACAGACGTATGTTATTAATATATTTGCACATAAAAATGTTTATTTTAATATTTGTGCGCAATATGTTCGGTTTATATTTACATTTTTTTTTATTTATTAACTTCCTGTAGGTAAGTTATAGCAATCGCAAAAAAATCGAAAATGAAATTTTTAACATATCTTTACGTTTCAAAAGTTTCTGAACATTTTGGCATATCTTAGAGAAAATGGATGTGTGTGCGGATACAAATTTTTCGTCGACGATTTTGGGAACACGGATCAACCGATTTGAATAATTAAAAAAATATGTGATGATTAGTTTTTGGCAAAGGCAGGTCTAGCCGTTCAGAATATACGGGGCAAAAAGTGCCAAAAACGGTAACAGAAATTCAAAATACATTTTACTTGTATTGACAAGACAAAGAACTGTAAAATTTTTCGACAGGCATGTCCAGCGGTTGTGGACTCTCAATAAAAAGAAGTTAAAAAAAGCCATTTAGCGGTCAAAATTGTTCATTGGACATATGCACATCAAATAATCACATATTTTATAAATATTTTAATTATAAGAACAAGTTTTGTTTACTTTTCTGTGGATTCCGTACGCGGTTATATATTTTGTTTCTACGCAGCTAACATATTGCAAATGCTTTGAAAAACAGTTCACAATTCCCAAAATATTTCAAATTATAAAACAAATAAAAAAAATCAAAAAAGTCAATTGATTTCAAAATTTTTAACTAGTGGAGCGCATGGCACCGTGCCTTAAGGCAAATTGCTGAAACTTCCCGTACCGTAATTTTGACATAAACATTCGAGAAATGAAAATAATCAATAATTAATTTGTATAATTTCAAATAAAATATTTATTATAAATACATACTGTAAACTTACAAGTGCTTTTAAAATTAGGTAACGAGCCCCATGTAAAAATTGATGTGGGAGGCTGAATCTACGAGCAATCGTCATTGGTCAAATTTGAAGCCTTTATCGACAAATCGCATTATTTTTTACTTTTTTTATTGGATCTAGAAAATTTCATCATATCTTTATTTCGTCAATACTGTGGGGAATCAAGCAATCTAGATTTTAAGGAAAAACCAAAATGATTTGTCCTATTTTTATATTATTACATTTTTTAATCAATAAATTGTTTATATTTTCATCCAATAAATTTTATATTTTTATATATATATATATATATAACTATTTTCCGCACTGGTGACCTACGACGTTTGTGATAAAGACAGAGAAGATGCATTATTCGGAGATTTAAAATATAGATTTTAATGCAGCACCATAATCACTGGTCTTCCGTGACTACTTAAAAGGTACGTCTAGTCCTCGGGTCAGTGCGAGTTAACACATTTACTCTACTGACAGCGGACTTCTGTTGGTATGCCCATTTTGTATACCCAGACCTCAGTGTTATTGCTGACACAAAAATTAATTCTGAGACTAGGCCTTGGGTCATGAATTAAATTCGTTATCAAATGGTTCATTGAAATCGCAATTCAACCTCTCCTTGTCCGTTAGCTCACCAAATCATTTTTTGATGCATAAGACTTTGTGATTGCATCTTGTCAAGATGATGACTCTTTAATACGCTCTCCTTCGAATGACATCCGATTTGAGAATCCGATGGATGATCCAGACGGCTACTGAAGTCGACAAGTTTATTTTAATCATTACGAAAATTCATATTCTTACACAGCGCCATCTGTTTATCCAAAATATTGTAGAATTAAAAATTAATATAGTAGATCGAGGCTGAATCTTCGAAGTTTACCAAGACATCGAGGTTCAGTAAATTCACCACATGATTTATATTCAGAACCATACGCAGAGTATGAAGATGATGGAAGGTCGAATTACCTATCATACGGTGGATCTGCCGACGAAACTGTCATTTATTCCATTGGATGAATAACTAATTGACCAGTATCACAACACCGCTATAATCTGCTTCTTCACCATATATTTATAACGTGTTTCACTGTATTTTTCAAATTGTGAGGTCAACCCTGGGCAGGGAGTGTGTGGGGAATCAAGCAAGCTAGATTTCGAAGAAAAACAAAAATGATTTGTCATATTTTCATATTATAACATTTTCTTAATCAATTAATTGTTTATATTTTTTTCCAATGGATTTTAAATTTTTATATACATAACTATTTTCCACAATACAAATAAAATGTGTTTTAAATCATACAAATCGGACGCTCCGTTATCTCAAAAATCAGTTACCATTTTTGGCACTTTTTGCCTCGCATCGCCGAAACGGCACGACTTGTTTTTGAAAAAAACTAATCAGCACATCTCCCAACCAATACGAATCAAATGTTTTTTAAATTTATCAAATTGTTTCACCCGTGTTCCCGAAATCGTCGACGAAAATTTGTATCCGCTAACCATTTAAATGTGATGTGAAAGATCGTCGTTATAGAAAACAATGAATTAAAAAAAAAATCTCCAGTAAATGTCGGATTGTGAAAATTTTGGCAGGCGATCTAATCAATGATCTATATTTTTGCAGTGTTGATAAAAAATGGTAAACTTGCAAAGCAAAATCGATTTTATAATTATTCATATAGCATAAATTTTCTGGTCGCCTGATTGCCTAGTTGACGCTTTATAGTACAACAATTAGCCTGATATTTCAATATTTTTATGGTTTCTTTTTGGCATACAATTTGAGATTTGTATGCATATTGAAATTCAAAAATAATTATTTCATATAATAAAATGAAAAAAAGTTTCAACTGTTTGTAAACAATTTCCAAATACTTATAAAATCCTTAGATATATGAACAACACATTATATGACACATTTGTGGTGGGTTTTAGGTTTCGAAATAATCGTACTCGCGGATTTTTTTTTGATTGGCTTTGTAAGCTTGTACATTAGTCATTATCTAAAGAATTTCACAACTACAAAAACTAAGACTAATATATATATATATATATATATATATATATATATATATATAAATCCACATGCATACATAATCATTCACACACATATTAACACACACACACACACACACACACACACATATATATATATACTAGCAAACCCGACGAACTCCGTTTCGCCACAATTTTTTGTTTGTTTTATATTTGAAAAGGAAAAATGTGATTTTATTATACAACAGTAATGAATTTCTTTCGATTACAAAAATGAAGTGTTTTTTAGTTCAACTTCTCAAAGTAAATAAAAGTGAATCCGCAAATTATCCGTTTTATTGAAGTGCTCTTTGCTAAACCACATTTTTTATTTTTTGGTCTGACGTTAACACAAACAAAGCGGATTGATTTCCAACTCGTGAACAGGCAACGTATAACTGCCCATGTAAAAAACAATGATTTTCTAAATAATCTATTTGAAATTTATCCTGCAAACACTAAGCGATTGGCCTTGTTATTGCGAACGCACGGCGAACTGGAAATTGCAATCGTTTGAAGTCAAACGGAAGACCAGTCGGAATCATTGGTATGTCACCAAATCGCCAGCAATTTTTGATTGAATGGTGAAATTCAGTGCGTGTACATCATTTTTCTTTGCGGCAAGAATTGCTCTTTGACTTAACCAAGCAAAATTCTGATATTTCTCACTAATGTAATTACTCGAAGTTCCAGTAGCTTGCATTAAGGCACGATGCCATGCACTGCTAATTTTCTTAGCTATAAACCTTGCGGAGCCCGAGACCTTTCCAACGAATGCAAAATTGTCGAAATCGGTTCGTGCGTTCTGGAGTTATTTCGTCAGGAAGGAAAACCCGACTTATTTTTATATATATAGAAGATAATCTATTTGCAATTATTTAAAATAATTATTGATTATTTTTATTACTCGAATTTTTAATTACGGTGCGTGAAGTTCCAGCAATTTGCATTAGGGCACGATGCCATGCACAACTAATTTTCTTAGCTATAAACCTTGCGGAGCCCGAGACCTTTCCAAAGAATGCAAAATTGTCGAAATCGGTTCGTGCGTTCTGGAGTTATTTCGTCAGGAAGGAAAACCCGACTTATTTTTATATATATATAGAAGATATATACAAAGATTTTAAACAATTGTTGATTATTTTTATTACTCGAATTTTTAATTACGGCGCATGAAGTTCCAGCAATTTGCATTAGGGCACGATGCCATACACCACTGATTTTCTTAGCTATAAACCTTGCGGAGCCCGAGACCTTTCCAACGAATGCAAAATTGTCGAAATCGGTTCGTGCGTTCTGGAGTTATTTTGTCAGGAAGGAAAACCCGACTTATTTTTATATATATAGAAGATATATATATATATATATATATATATATATACATATATACATATACGCATATATATATATTAGGGTGGTCCTTAAAATGGTCATTTTCGAATTTCCTTGCTCCCAGGGGCTCAAATGGTTCCAAATGGATAAAAAACAATTCTCTGAAAGTTTTAGCTCTTAATATTAACGTTTAGATAGAGCGCAATTCAATCAAAGTTTTGTATGGAAATAGCATGGAAAAATTTTCAAAAATTTTAAAAATGTTTTTAGATGTAATTTAGCGAACAAATGAATGAATAAAACTCATTCATTTGTCGCTAAGTTATACCTAAAACATTTTTTTTAAATTTTCAAATTTTTTTTCATGCTCTTTCCATACAAACTTTGATTGAATTGCGCTCTATCTAAACGTTAATATTAAGAGCTAAAACTTTCAGAGAATTGTTTTTTATCAATTTGTAACCATTTGAGCCCCTGGGAGCAAGGAAATTCGAAAATGACAATTTTAAGGACCACCCTAATATATATATATATATATATATATATATATATATATATATACTAACACACACCTACACACATATACACCTAATTTTAATTATACTATTTTGAATCTCTATACCATTAATCTAGTTTCACATAAATACTCGTACATAGCATCATACGTTGCTGTGTTTGCCAACAGCAGTCTCAGGTTTGTGGGAAGTGGAATCCTCAGTTTTGTTAATTTATTCCATAGTTCTTCTCTTTTTTCCTCCATATGTCTACATTCCATAATTAGGTGATTGGCATCTGCAGTATTTGCTTCGCCAAAACAAAGACAGTACGGATTGATATTTATTCCGATCCTATTCAAGTGGAAAGGCGTAAAGGTGTGATTGGATCTCGGACGATTAAAAATGCAGTAAAAATGACGACTCCTCTTAAATTTGTCGTACCATGGTCTTAGGGGAATTTGTTCTTTTATAGCTGCATAAAATTGTCCTTTTTCACGACTTGACTCTTGGAATTCCAATTGCCACTCCTTATATATCTTTGCCTTAAAGAGGTTTTTGATATCTTGGTGGGATATTTCATCTTCTACGATTAAACCCGTGCTTATTGCAGCTTTTGCTCCTTTGTCAGCAGCCTCATTCCCTGTTCCTCCAATATGACTTTTGATCCAAATTAAGTAAACAGATTTTTTCGAGAGTATGTTGTGTATATGATTAAGAGTATCTAACACTAAAAAACTTGGATCCCTGACTATAGATAGCAGGCTCTCTAAAGATGATTGGCTATCACTGAATACAACGGCTTTCTCTAAGCCAAGTGAGGCGATGTTTCGCATACATTTGTTTATGGCGTAAATTTCAGCTCTATAAATCGATGCAATTATATCTAACTTATATTTAGTATATAAGTTAGTGTTCTGATGATAGATGCAAGCACCTACGCCCTCAGATCTGTGAAGAAAATCTCGAAGTTCGGAAACGTGTTTTTAATTTTATCTTCAATTTCTAACCTATACTCCCAATTAATTGGACTGCTATATGTATTACAAAATTTCGTCTGTATGATATTTTGAAAGTTTGTAGTCGTGATTCCATAGTCGAAGTAGAATTTTGTTGCTTTGTTTTGTTCTTCTAATGGCTTGCATTTGTACTCAGTTTCTGAGAACACCGACATAAGTATAGCTTTCTTCTTATTTTGCAAATATATTGTCTGTTCTGACAGTTGTTAGCACTACTAATTTTTTGTATCACCTCTACGTTATTGGACCTAATTCTGTCAACTGCATTATGTGTGCTTCCACATGTAAGGCGTTAATGATCGTTGAACGCAAAACTTCCAGGCAATACATTACAGCATTGCAGGGTATCCAGTTTGCGCAGTAAATTTTTACTTGCATCCCCATAAATAAAGCAGCCATAATCGAGTTTAGATAATATAAGCTGTTTATATATCCTGATTGCAACCTTTACGTCAGCGCCATACATCATGTGATTTAATACTCTCAAGATATTTAATGCATCTTTACATTTTCTTACTACATTTTCCAAATGTGGACCCCATCGTAATTTGTTATCTATAGTCAAACCCAGACATCTTGTGGTAGTTTGTATTTTTAAGGTGAATCTACCTAATTTTATTGACTCCATCGTAATAGAATTGCTTTGTCTGGTGAAAAAGGATACTGCACTTTTATTCTCGGAAATGGAAAATCCCAGTGATGTGGTCCATTTTCCAAATGACGTCATGGTCTAATCCATTTTTTTTTATCACATCATTTAATGACACTCCACTATGTGATAATATTAGATCATCTGCATATTGCATTGTCCGAGCGTCCTGGCTAATCTCATTTTGAAGGTGTGCCGTGTATACGTTGAACAACAAGGGACTAAAGATAGAACCCTGAGGTAAGCCTTCCGACATATACCGTGGCCCATAATGCGTATCTTTACATCTGAGAACTAATTTTTTATCTTTCAATAAGTGATAAATGTGAATAATAATTTTCCTGGGGAGTTTTAATTCATATAGATTGTTTATTAAAATCGGTATTTCAACCCGGTTGTATGCGTTCCCCAAATCCAGGTTTATACTCAATACACAATTTTTCTTGGCTAGGTGGTTGTGAATTTCATAGACGAAACTAGTTAGAACATCACATGTGCCTCTTTTGTTTCTGATACCTTGCATATAACTTGGCAATATATTTTTATTCTCGAGCCACCACTCGATTCTTCTTTTCATTAAGCGTTCGAATGTTTTGGACACACATGACGCTAGAGAAATCGTCCGATATGATTCTATTTTTGTTGCATCCTTATTAGGCTTTAGGACTGATATTGTGATATATGTCCTCCATTCTTTTACAGCGATATCTTTAGTCCACATGTCGTTGAAGACCTTCAGTAGATTATTTTTCCTTTATCTGATGGGTTACTTAGCATGGCGTAGTGTTTATTATCATTACCCAGCGCAGTATTACTATTCCTTTTTAGTGCCAAATGTAATTCATCAATGGTAAAGGGACCTTCTATTTCGTCATTTTTTTCCATGTCCTGTATGTTGACGTCATTAACTACCATATCCGGAGTAAGTGAGTTGAGAAACTGATCAACTAAGTTATTAGGAAATGCATTGGTTCGAGTGGCTCCATTTTTCATAACTTTTATATGGTGCCAGATTTGTTGTGAAGACATGTTTCTGGAGAAGGAGTTACAAAACTCTGCCTATTTATCATATTTTTTCTTTTTAAATATAAATCGACACTTAGCTACCGCTCGCTTGTATTTTATATAATTGTCTATGTTTGGTATTTCTTTGTATTTGTTAATTGCTCCCAATTTTATTTTCTTCACTTTGTTGCACTCCTTGTCCCACCAAGGATTTGACTTATTTTTATATTTCGTACCCAAATACGGATTTGTTTTTGGAATATTCATTAGTGCTGCATTATTAATGCAGTCAATAAACTTGGAATAGGAAATCATCGGAGTGAAGTTGAGATTAGTATTCGACAACATTCTGTCTACAGTTTGCGATATCTGTTTACTGGACTATGATCGTATTTAAACCTACTCTCGTTGCCTAATTTAAAATTAATACTAATTGCTAAATGGTCAGACCCTAGAGTTTCATTTATTACACTCCATTCAGCCCTAATATCACTGATGGACTGCATATTATTATGTCTACCGCGGAAGGATTCCTATCGTGTCTTCTTATCATTGTAGGTGCTCCGTCATTCATAAGGCATAAACCCTCTGAGTTTATAGCTTCACTAAGGTTTATGCCTGCATTATTGTTTTTTAACCCTTCAAATATTATATGGTAAGCATTACAGTCTCCTGCTAGTATTAACGGTTGATTTAGTTCCTGGAATAGCAACACCCAATATTCCGATCCTGTCTTGTGACCGGGGGCACAATAAATCGCCACAATATTAAGTGTTATGTTATGTATAGCCAGCTTAATTCCACAAATCTGAATTTTATTGGTAATGAAACTGTTTAAATTTAACGTCTGAAATTGGTATCTTTGGTGGATAAGTATTCAAAGTCCTCCATAACCATCTTCTCTATTCTTTAATATAAAAGCGTATCCAGATATCTGAAATCTATTATTATCTTTGAGCCATGTTTCAGATAATATTACGATATTTATATGGTTGGTTTTCAAATAGGATTCCAGATGCAGCTTATTTGAAGAAACAGATCTGATATTGATTTGAATAATTTTTAGCATATTTTTTTTTGTTTTTAATGTTATTATTCCTAAATAATTTTAAGCTTCTATACGTAATATACTGTGCTCACAGCAAAACCAAACTTGTTTGTCGGGTCTAAATTTAGACCTCATCATTTTGTTTAGTATTTCTGACAACAGGTTATAATGTTCAGCGCAACTAGGAATGTATATATGTTTAATTTTTTCAATGAATTCGTTTAAGAAATTTAATTAACCATTTTGTTGAACATTGCTATTATTTTCGACTATTGCAGATTCACGTTCCACGCTCGGTTTTAACCTTTTTCTTGGGTTGAGGTTAAATTCGGTTTTATTGTTTCTATTTGATACAGGTTCCTTCACTAACTGTTTTTTTTTTATTGAAGATCCAAAATTGAATGAAGTATTGCTTTCGGTAATTTTGTAAGTCGATCTTTTAGATTTATGAGAGGTTGTCGGATTCAAAAATTCCGGTTGCTCCTTCTCCTCTAGATCATAAATATCGTCGAACCTAATTTTAGTTTTCTTACTGTCTGTACTGGATGCAGGTTTTGCATAAAAACCTGTAAATTCTTTATCTTTGCCCGTGAAACTGACTCCGACTTTTGACTTGTTTGCATAGCTGTCATTATACAATATATTTCTGGCTTCATGGTATGCTAGATTTTGCCAAGAAATAATTTCTTTAATTTTTTTATTTCTAATAAATGCCGTGCATTCTTTATCATTTGCAGGGTGATCCCCATTGCACAAAGTACATAGAATATTTGGATGATATACATATTTTTGAACATTTATTATGTTCTCCGGAACATTTCATACATCTCTCTTTTCCTCTACATTGGTCCTTAACGTGATTGAACCGACAGCATTTGTAGCATAGGACCACTTTCTGTACAAACGGTCGAACCTCATATTTTACCAAATGTATAGCTACTTTATTCGGTAAACTTGCGCCCCTAAACGTTATTTTGACACATTGTTATGAGTATTTTATTGTATTATCATTTTTCGGTCTTAAATATACAAATTCTATAATCGGAATGTCTGTTTCAATGGCGTTTATAATTTTTTGTTCTGAGAGATTGGCATCCACATCATATATTATGCCATGCCTTGCGAGTAGGTATTTTGGGATGTATGCCTTCAAATTATTTTTTTCTAAACTTTTGTCATCTAGAATTTTGTTCGCCACCCTGGCGCATTTAAATTCCATCTTCACTTTATTTTTTCCTATAATCGAAACTTCTGTCAAACCAAATTTGAAATATGCCCCTGCATTATGTATGATTTTTCCCAAGGCCTTCGGGTGCAGTCGGCCTATATTTCTGTTCTTGGATTCAACATATATAGTGCAAGGGCCTTCGTGTAACCTTCAAAACGTATCAAATTATTTAATGGATTAATTCTTTCATCTGATTTATTTTGATTGTTTATATTGCTGTCATCACTTATTAGATCTTTTGTTATTTTCATTGTTGTATCACTATTATTTGACGCTAAATTACTGTTTTCCCCTTTGTTTTCCTTTTGTTCTCACGTTTCCCTTTTATTACTATCTGCACTTACATCCTTGATATTATATTTATAATTAACATTAACACTATTCTTAATATTCAAATCACAACTACTAACTGATTCATTTTCTACACTAATTACACTTTCAGTATCACAAAAATCCATGTCACTCGATCTATTTAAACAAGTGTTCCTTGCATCTGCTGTTGATTCTCCAATTGCAGAGCGGCAGGTAAAAAGGTTTGGGTCAGGTAGTCGCCCGCACTGACCATCCGACTCGAAACACATTATGTAATTATTTACGATTATTTATTCGATGTGAATCGCTCGGCTGCTACAATCAAACTGTACTCGTGGATTTGTTGGGCGGAAATAATACCTCTCTGACAGCGGAGTCAAATCTTAACCGATCCGGCATCAGATATAGAGATTCAAACTAAAACCATTTGACATTTCGCCGCTGGCCACTTTTTCATTTTAAATTGCGCTGCTCCAGAAAAAATCAAAAATGTATAGTTTCTATGCGGCTTAAAAATAAAATCTCGCCTTTGGCACAATCTATAGATTAGCACGATTTTTTCAAGGCTAATAGTGGCCTAATCCATTCAGCCTTTTTCGACTTTTAGCATACCTAACATTCTGTCGAGCATTATTTTTATACATGAGAAGATATATATGTATATATATACTAATTGACCCGACAGACGTTGTCCTGTACCCACATCTACGTTTTTTTAATATCCTATACTAATATTTATACCGTTCAGTTAAAAAGAATTATTATTGGTTTTCGAATTACTATTTACATCAATATATGAGTGATGTTAAATGTAGAACTGTTTCAAATAAAATGATTATTCTTAATTCCCACAGTTAACACTTTATTTATCCATTTAACAAATATTAAAAAATGTTCAATAAAATTGTATATTAAAAATTATACACTTCAAATTTATTTCCAATAGCTCAATTAATTTTATTAAAAGGGTTATACAATTTTTCAGTCATACCTGATGTGGATGTAGAAATAAATGACTTTTTGTTTATTCACGACTACAACATTGATTTTCCAAATTTATCACACAAAAAATCATCGTCTGCCTTTGTGATCTATGGTCATAGCATAAAACACCCGTGTTGAAAATTGAAGTCTTTTAAAAGGTATAACAAATTCAGAAAAAATTAATATATAGCATTCGCGGTATAGGTACAATATCACCTGGATTGGATTGGATTTGTCTACCCAAAATAATTGCTTCAATAATGTTGCCTATAATTTTTTCAATTAAGTTCCATATTTTAACTGGCTTTTAGTAATTTACGATCTAAATTAAATTTTTTTCACTAATAATTCAATATAAATTATAGAGCTGTGAACCGGATTCGGTTCCCAAAATTTGGCGACGGTTCCATTTTTTTTAAATTTTTTTTTGTCGCCTATAACGTTTTATTTTTATATCCTATATTATTATTTCTAATTCTTATTAAGTTTAACTCAACATTTCGAATATTCAAATATAAGAATTCAAGACATTATTTATTTCCATTTCAAAGCCTAATTTCAATTCAAAATTAATTAACTTATTCGAATTAAGAAGTTAAACCTATTATAACTTTCGCGAAGGAGTACTATGTTTTAGCCAGAAAATCTGACTGGATAATATTATGCTAATAATTCGTTCTGTATTGTTAAAGACCACATTTGCCAGCTTTTCAAAGTAAAAAAAATTATCTTTTTTTAAAAAAATAATTTTAGGTAGGGGAAGTTCCGTCAATTTGCCTTAAGGCTCGATGCCAAGCCCTACTAGTTTACCTTTCACTTTCTCACAAACTGAGCTGTTGTTCATTCAAAACTTTTTCCTAAAAAAATTTAAATCGATTTTGAATATTACTATTCGAAAAATTTGGGGATGTACTGATTAGTACATCGAACGGGTATTTTTTTGTAATCAACCGTTAAAATATTTTTATTTACGATTTTAATTAAATATACAACGATTTTTTACCAATAATAATAATAAATTATAAATTAAGTACATTTCAGTTCAATATTCAGCTTTAAGAATTTATAAATTTATTAATTTTGGTTAGTAATTTGAAAAATAACATAATACAATAATATGTATTACGTGTACACGTTGACAAGTAATACATATTCCAAGCTGACAACATGTTCGTTTGGAATAAGCTTTTTTATAATAAAATATATTATTTATTTTAATTTTACAATTTTTTAAATTTGCCATAACTCGACGTTTTATCAATTTTTTATTTCATATATATTTTTTCGTGCAATTTTGTGTGTTTTTGTGTTATTTTTCAAATTTGTTTGTATGCACTAAAGATGGGTCAAATCGAGACCCGAAACGTATGTTCTCTGAGTAAAAACATTTTTCAATACAACTGTTTTTTAATTACTGGATGGATGCCCAAGAAACAATTTTATCATATATATATATATATATATATATATATATATATATATATATATATATATAAATATATATATACATTTCAATGCTAATTGTGTGTTTAGTCAATAAAGTTGAATGCCATCTTCTGTAATCATGTATGTATTATTTATTGTTCTATCATTATGAATTGTGGTTTACAGGTTCGGAATTAAGATAGTTAAGAGGAAACAAAATTGGAGGTATTATCGAGTATCACCTGATAATTTTCATAAAGTAAGGAGGCATCACACCTTTTATTAATGCAAGATTTATTAATGCTGATTAAACAAGATTCAGCAATCTTCTCTGAATAATGTTCCGTTCGTGATAAAGTATACTAGCGTTGTAAAAGTAAAAAGAATGTTTAAAATTTTTAATATGTTCTGTTATCATGGTTTGATTGAAGAATGAAAGTTTAAATACCTGCCCGACCAAGTATTTAAACTTTCATTCTTATCACCCCTTTAGCATAAAAATAGGTACTATAATTAATTTAGTTGACCACGCCATACTTCTCTCGGACAAACAATTTTGGTCTGCTAATTTATCGTTAATCCACACAACACTTATTAATAACTCTTATCCTTCTAATCTCATAAACTCTGTCACGAACAATAGACTCAAAGGGTATGGGCGCATTGTCATACAAAATCGGCCCCACCCTTGTATTTAAATCATTTATACGATATTTTATAGGTCTAGATGATAAAAACAGATATACCAATTTTCAACTTTGTACCCCATCTTATGGCCGAGATATCATTGAAAATATGCCAAAGTGGCCCCTTTTTCAAACTCACTTTTTGGCGTGACAATAAGATTTATCGAAAAAAATTTAAGTGATTCTACTCACATTGACTCGGACCACATTATGTAGAACAATCGATGCCAAATACTCAATTATTATTAGCTGAAAAAGATAAAATAATTTTTCAATTGATGTTTTCCGGTAGTGCGTTTTGGACCACCTTGTAATTCGCATTATTCGAAAGCCTATTATTTTTTTCTTTTAGTACTGAAAAGATTGTTTAAATCAATTTTGTGGAACATATTGGAAAATTGAAAAAACCGGAGTCAGTAACGCTAATAGTACCCTGCAATTGCATGCAGTTCGTTCGGACGCGAAACAGTGCGCGATGCGCCTGAAACCATTCTCAAGGAACTATAAATGCGAAAATATTTATTATATAGATATATGTATAATATCATAGATTTTGCAAATTTTAGGCGTTATTTGTTCTACTATGTTAATTAAAATACTAAAACTAGTGGTGTATTGCATCGTGCCTTAAGGGTCCGTAATAAAGTATTCGAAGAATATCAAATGTTTTCAAATATATTATTATAAATACTGTAACACTCATTATTCGAATTTATGAACAAAGTATAAGAGCTTATAAATTGGACTATGACGTTTGTATATGTTTGCCTGAAAAGTAAATGAACAAAACCCAATGAAGCGGAGTTAGAATGAAGAATATTATCTAATATCTCTAAAAATTACATAAACTGAATGGCAAAGTTAAAATTATTTATCTGAAGAATATCAGAGATCTTTTTTCACTAGAGAATTTTAGCTAGAATCAAAATTAAAATCTGAATTAGTTTTGATATATAAATATATATGTTTTGAAATTCATTTTTTTTGCTATTTGCCTTGTCGTCCAAACAAGCAAAAGCTTTTTTAAATCATTCAAATCAGATTCTTCGTTCTATCAAAAACTCGATTTCTATCTTTACTCCGTATCTCCGAAAGCGCTGGATATGTCTTTGCCAAAAACTAATCAGTACATCTCCCAATCGGTTGATCTGTGCGCCCGAAATCGTAAATAAATAATTGTATTTATACATTCGTACATGAAATGTAACACAAATACACAGACACACACATACATTTTCTCTATTGTATTACAAAAATGTTGAGAAACCTTCGAAACGTGAAGATATGCAAAAATTTTCGATTTTTGAACGATTACAAAAACTCACCCTATATATATATACTACGGAAAATTAAAAATATCACTGTATTATAATAATTAATTAATTATTATAAAATTAAAATTATAAAAAAATCACAAATATTCACATAAACCACACAAAAATACAAACATTAAAAAATCATATAATTTTCGAAATAAATTCAAACGTTTTATATTATGAAAATAATGATTATTAGAATACTTTCAGTAATACTTTTTGTAAATTATTGAAATACTATATAGAAAGCTGCTACATCAAATGGCGAATATAATATAAAAATTTTAAATTATAATTCAAAAAATTTTATATCACCATTTGTCATTTTCTTTTTAGTTTTGTAGTTCTGATAAAGATAGGACACAACAAGGGCTTTATTATTATATTGTTACAACTATCAATAAAAAAAAACGTTTCTTGGGTTTGTTAAAATTACAATGTTTTATAATATCATTATTTTATATGTATACATATAAATACATATAGTTATATGTATACATATAAAATAATAATATAATGAAACATATATCATTAATACAACATAACATATATAACTATATAATAAATATTTTCGCATTCAGAATTCCTTAAGAATGGCATCGCGCACTGCTTAGCGTCCGAACGAACTGCATGCAATTGCAGGGTACTATTAGCGTTACGCGCGGGTATACTGACTCCGTTTTTTTCAATTTTCCAATGTGTTTCACAAAATTGATTTGATCAATATTTTCAGTACTATAAGAAAAAACAATAGGCTTTTGAATAACGCTAATTAGAGGTGGTCCAACTAAACGCAATACCGGAAAACATCAATTGAAAAATTATTTCATCTTTTGCAGCTAATAATAATTGATTATTTGGCATCGATTGTTTTACATAGTGTGGCCTAAGCCAATATGAATAGAAAAAGTGAGTTTGAAAAAAGGGGCGACTTTCACATATTTTCAATGAGATCTCGGCCATAAGGTGAGATACAAAGCTGAAAATTGGTATTTCGTTTTTTTTTTCAAAAAACCTTTAAAATGGCGTATAAATTATTTAAATACCAGGGTGGGTCCGATTCTGGACGTCAAAGCGCCCATACCCTTTCTAAATTATAACATTAATACATCTTCTTCTTCAATCAAAATCTCCAAAGACAATAACATTGTTGGCAATGTTTGTCTCCCGTTTATTAAAGAACTCTTTCCCATTTAGAAAAAAAAACTGTTCCACAAGGTCGACTTAAGATTAATTTGTAACATAGACTTAACCCTTAGCTCTCTTTTTTCCAACCTCAAATCACCCACTAGTTTAGAACGCACATCAAATATTGTCTATAAATTAACATTCAATGATTGTGATTCCATTTACATAGGTGAAACTGGACAGAATTTAATAAAACGACTAAAACAACATGATAATAACTCAAAAAATCCGCGACAAAATCAAACCATGATAACAGAACATATTAAAAATTTTAAACATTCTTTTAACTTTTACAACGCTAGTATACTTTATTTCAAACGGAATATTATTTAGAGAAGATTTGCTGAATCTTGTTTAATCAGCATTAATAAATCTTGCATTAATAAAAGGTGTGAAGCCTCCTTACTTTGTGAAAATTATCAGGTGATACTCCATAATATCTCCAAATTTGTTTCCTTTTAACTATCTTAATTCCGAACCTGTAAATATACCCTTACGCGGTACGATCCCGAACTTTGAATCTTAGCCTCTTTTACCCATACTTCGAAACACGGATTGTAAAAAGCTCGCCAACTATCCTTCAAACGGTTTCTTCAAATAATTTTTTAGCTCATGTGGCAATATTGCCTTGGAAACGTTCGCATAAACTACTTTTTCCGTGCAAAATATATTATATATCACAAATATTTTGCTATTCTCTGTTCAACAAAAAACAAAAAACAAGTTAGTGTATATATGATAGTGCAAAATTATGTGCCATGCGCTAGTTACTGATGTAAGACCATATTTATGTAAGTTACCTTTGTAGTTTATATATATGCAGGGCCGGTCCTGCCTTGCATGCGATGCATGCAAAAAATGCAGGCGCACGCCATAGGGGGCGCCAAAACGAGTTTAATGTGATAATGTGACAATGTCATCTACATAACGGTAATAAAAAATATGTTTATTGTAATTTTTAAAAATTGTATTTTCAAGGAGTTGTAAGGATATTTCTGCTAGAGATGGACTTGCTGGGGACCCCATTGGCGCCCCAAAAATTTGATAATAGAAAGAGCCATTGAATTCAAAATAAGTGTTAGAGACAATGAACTTGACGGTTTCCCTGAACTTCTTTATCTTTACACTGGTTCAGGGAAACCGTCAAGTTCATTGTCTCTAACACTGTAGATGACATTATCACTTGTATCCCTAGTGATGATGTCACTATGATAATTGATCAATTTAATAACGTCAATAAAAAATTAAAATTTACAGTGGAATTGGAGACAATGAACTCGATAAGTTTCTTAGACATAAAACTTATACGTACTACAGATAACAAACCAATAACAAATTGGTACCAAAAACCAACTAACTCCGGACGCTACCTTAATTATTTTTCTTATCATCCACTCAAAATGAAAATAGGTACTATAATAAATCTAACGGACCACGCAATACTTCTATCGGACAAAACATTTTGGGACAACAACATCAAATTAATTACAAAAATTTTAACAGATAACTCTTATCCCCTAAAACTTATAAATTCCGTAACTAGTAACAGACGAACGTACCTTTAGAATAAAATGGACAATTGCACAGTACATAACGATTTACCTGACTCAGAAACTCATTCTGGTGTAATATGTTTGCCATACATTAAAGAATTGTATGTTCCTTGGAAAAAACTTTTTTATAAATCTGGACTTCGACTTGTAACCAATTTTAGTACAACTACTAGCACTATTTTTACCAAGACGAAAACCCCATTTAATATTGAACGACTCAGAAATCTCGTCTATCAAATAAATTGTTTAGACTGTAATTTAATTTACATAGGAGAAACTAGCCAGAACCTCAACAAACGGTTACAACAACATAAAAACAATTTAAAAAACCCCAAACAATTCAAAACTGTTCTTGCAGACCATATAAACACTTTAAAACACAATATGGACTTTTCTAATCCGACTGTACTACAATTTGAACAAAATTTATTTAAACGAAGAATTATAGAGGGATCTTTTTTAACTATTTATAACAATAAGACAATAAATAAACGGAATGAACTCAACACGCTGTGCGACACAAATCTCTTCTATTTAGATAACATTTCCAAATTTATTACAAAACAATAAAAGCGTTCGCGCAAAGGATTTACAATTCGTTTCACACATGTGCAGAATCTTGGTAAAAATATTTTTTAAAAAATGTCTTTCTCCATTACATCTTCAACCAGTCTACAAATAACACACTATCCATTTGTAATTTTTTCAAATCAGTATTTTGTGAAAATATTGTGTAATTTCAAGTTAATGTTTATAATACATAGTGTAGTGCATTACCATATCCTAATACCATGGATTATTAAAATTTTCCAATTTAACACTAAGATCAACTAATTGTAAGTACTAATTACTATTTTATTTTTTTCTTTTCACTCCAATTCAATTGTTTTAGTTTTTAATTTTATTTTTAAATGAACGGAATTACGTTCATTGGTTCAGTTGTGTGAACCTTATTGCGGGAGTCATGAAATTGACAATTTCTTGACAAATATATGTTCCATTTAACTATGGAACTAATCTCTTATTATTACTGATCAAAAATTTCATACATTTGAACCGATTAAGCTTATCGGAATCGAATAAAAACCTTAAGCAATGGAACCGTCACATAACCTAACTCGCGAACAAGCCAGTACGAAATGGCGATCGAGTCAAGACCGATGCTTTCAAAAGCTTTTTACGGCTTTAAAAACTAATATTTATATTCGAAAATCGTACTATTTTATTAGGGTTCAAATTATAATTGATGTGCTATTGAATAAAGTTATTATTTATTGACCGTTTTCTTATTTTGCGATCAAAATGAAAAACTCCCGTAATAATGTACTATCCCGGAATAGTGTACGTTTACCTTAGTTTTGTTTTTTAATGTATTTCAGGAAATGTTAAATTTCTTTGCATTTTTTACTGATTTTTCGACAATACTTGTAAAACACGTTGAATATTTAACTTAGACCCTTGCGACTCGGATGCCGCCGCTCCGGCGACAAAATTTATATAAATCTTACAATTCGCGAGTGGAAAGGGTTAAAATAACAAACTGATACTCTGAATATGACGAGAAAGCAAGGATGAATACAATTGGGCTCTTACGATATCAATAAGAAGTTTACGACGCAATTTTGGATATTGTAAATACATAATGAATTAAAATTTGAAATTAAAATGGATTAAAATTTGAAAAATACAACATAAAATACGAGTGTTATGATTGAAAATGAGAAGCTAGTTTTTTTTAGCTCTCTTGACATTATTCGCTCAATAGAATAAATTGCATAATAAATAAGTAAAATGTTTCAAAACCCTAATATTAATATTGCACATACGTTAAAAATAATTGTATTATTTGATTATAATCAACCCGTGAATCATCTCGATTTTCTAAATAAATTTAAAATCAATGTATTTCATACGCTTTTAGATTATATCTAATTTTTGTGTACTAAATCCAGAACAATTGAGAATAAAATTTAATAAAAAATGCAAATATTTATATAATTTTAATGATAAACTGTTAAAACAGTTAAAATTAATAGGGGGGGGGGGGGCGTTGGAATAAAAGTTGCATGCGGGCGCTAAGAACCCCTAGACCGGCCCTGTATATATATATATGTATAATATATATATATATATATATATATATATATATTTTGTATGATTCTGAATTTGATGTTGACATATGTATTAACAAAGTCTAATAATCGGGCATAACATCAATAAAAAACATGAATTTCTTTCAAAAATTTATTTTAAATCCATACGTTTCGGCTATAATCCTAGCCTTCATTCAGTGGAAAAATTAGTTGATCTTAGTGTTAATTTGGAAAACTTTAGTAATCCATGGTATTAGGATATGGTAATGCACTACACTATGTATTATAAACATTAACTTGAAATTACACAATATTTTCACAAAATACTGATTTGAAAAAATCACAAATGGATAGTGTGTTATTCGTAGACTGGTTGAAGATGTCAACCATCTACATCTTCAACCAGTCTACGAATAACACACTATCCATTTGTGATTTTTTCAAATCAGTATTTTGTGAAAATATTGTGTAATTTCAAGTTAATGTTTATAATACATAGTGTAGTGCATTACCATATCCTAATACCATGGATTACTAAAGTTTTCCAAATTAACTCTAAGATCAACTAATTTTTCCACTGAATGAAGGCTAGGATTATAGCCGAAACGTATGGATTTAAAATAAATTTTTGAAAGAAATTCATGTTTTTTATTGATGTTATGCCCGATTATTAGACTTTGTTAATATATATATATATATATATATATATATATATATATATATATATCTTTATATAAATCAATGTTATTACTCTAGTTTCTCCCTTTAGTTTGATAAGTGTTTTTGTTTTGTTATTTCCTAGTTTTTTTCTCCTATTTATAGGTTCTTTATAAAATTATAATTTCCATAGTAACCTAGTTTATATATTTAGTTCAAATTTTTTGCCTTATAGATCCACTGATTATGACATCAAATTGTATGTCGAAACGTTTAGAATTAAAGATTATTCTATAAATCTTTGCCATTTCTTTACTTGATATATCGCCCTCAAAAACTTACTCATATATATATATATATATATATATATATATATATATATATATATATCGGAAACGTTCGCATAAACTACTTTTTCCGTGCAAGATATATTATATATCACAAATATTTTGCTATTCTCTGTTCAACAAAAAACAAAAAACAAGTAAGTGTATATATGATAGTGCAAAATTATGTGCCATGCGCTAGTTACTGATGTAAGACCATATTTATGTAAGTTACCATTGTTGTTTATATATATGCATGTGTTTGTATATATATATATATATATATATATATATATATATATATATATATATATACGAGTATATATATATTTATATATATATATATATATATATATATATATATATACATATGTATTGATTGTTTCTTTTTCGAACAGTAAATCCAATAATAAAAAACAATTTGTTTTTTGAAGATGTTTAATACGACGTTTCGGAACTAGGTACGTTCCATCATCAGGTTTATTCTGTCAAATACAATGTTTTTTAAAAAAATATTGATTAACATTAATTAACGATGGTCAATACAGATTAATTAGAAAAAAAATTTATAAAGGAATGGATTATGTACCGGGGTAAAGAGTAATAAGACTTAACTAAAAAAGGTTTTATATAAAATTGAGAAGCAAAAATTATTTACCTGTAATAATTTATATATCCATATCACTAATATTTTTTTGTTAAAAACACTCGATTTTTTTGGAAGATATTTTTAGATGTTACGACTACACAAGACTTAAACACACTGATACGGATTTCTGTCTGCCAGATGTAAAGGACAATGCACGGAATTCTTGGCAAAAATGATTTTTTATGGCTCTTGTTTGGTAATTTACGAAAAAAGAGGAAATATTGCTTTAGTAAATGTTGAGAAATATTATGTATATATATATATACATACATGCACATGTATATGCACACCTACATACTCATACATACATATGCACATATCTATATATCAATGTATCCACAATTATATACATGAACATATATGCAAGTGCATGTATATAGTGTACACACAAAAACATACACATAAGCACATATATGGATGTACATATATTATTACATATATACATGTATATATATACATACTCAAAAATTATTAGGATTAATTATTTTTAATCAGGTTTAAAAAATTTAAATATGAGTCATGAATGATATTGTGGTCTGATCTTTTATTAACACTATTTGACGAATTCAAAAAGATTAAACTGCTTTCAGAAAAAAGTCTTTTAAAAGTACAATCCTCTCTATATAAAATATTGGGTTCAAAGGTGAAATTATGTGAGTTTTCGATGGAATGCTGGACAAGAGTACTTTGGAAATTTCGGCTTTTATGATGAGTGACGCTTAATTCGTGTTGTCTCATTCTCTTATGAATGTACTGTGATGTTTGGCCAATGTATTGTTTTTGACAATTTTTGCAAGGGATGGAATAAACTATGTTAGTATTGAATTTAGGAGGGGTGGTGGATTTAATTTTTGAAAACATTTTTTTAAAAGAATATAGAGCTGTTCCTGAAATGAAAATATTTTCTTCTTTGAGTAATTTGGCAAAATAATCAAATAAGCCTTCAATGTAAGGCATGCTGTGAAAAGTTGGTTTAATATTGTTGTCTTATAATAACTTGGAGATGGATTGATAATTGTTACTTTTATGATAGGAAAGTCTTTTATTGGTAATGGAATTGATGAGGGTGAGGGGATATCCGTTTTCTAATAAAGTTTTAGTTACTAATGTTGTGTTTTGGGTATGAAAAGAAGAGTGAGACAACATGATTGCGTGATCTATCAAAGAAATGATTGTATTGACTTTATAATTTTTGGGACAATATGACGCGTAATGAAGGTATCTCCCGGACCATGTAGTTTTTCTGTACCAATTTGTGCAAATAATGTTGTCAATTTTGTGTACAGTCACGTCTAAAAAGTTTAATTTGTTGTCGATTTGTGTTTCATGTGTGAACTGAATGCTCTTATTGTAATTGTTAAAGGTATCGATTATCATATTTGATTGTTCTTTGTCTATTATAAAAAAAGTGTCATCTACATATCTAACATAAAAATATATTTGGAAATTTAATGTGGAGAAAATGGAAATTTCAAGAGTTTGTAAAACTAGGTCTATAATGCCAGGGGATAATGGGCAACCCATAGCAGTACCTTTGATTTGTAGATAAAAATTATTGAAACAATTAAAATAAGAGCAATTCAGGACAGTGTTAATGATGTGTTTGAAAGTAGTTATGGGAAAGTCGGTGTAGTTACAAATAGTGGGCCAGCGTTTTTCAATTGAATCAAGTATTAAATCATGGGGAACACATGTGAAAAGGTTAATTACATCAAGGCTTAGAAAAATTTGATCGTCCGTAATGTTTCGGTCTTTGATTAGATCCACAAATTGGTAAGAGTTCTTTACATAGTGAGGAGAGAAAATTGTGACATTTTTTAAAATATTAGCAATGTGTTTAGCGATATTATAGAATGGGGAGCCAACGTAGGATACAATGGGTCTAAAGGAGTATCTAACGTATGTATCCTACGTTGGCTCCCCATTCTATAATATCGCTAAACACATTGCTAATATTTTAAAAAATGTCACAATTTCCTCTCCTCACTATGTAAAGAACTCTTACCAATTTGTGGATCTAATCAAAGACCGAAACATTACGGACGATCAAATTTTTCTAAGCCTTGATGTAATTAACCTTTTCACATGTGTTCCCCATGATTTAATACTTGATTCAATTGAAAAACGCTGGCCCACTATTTGTAACTACACCGACTTTCCCATAACTACTTTCAAACACATCATTAACACTGTCCTGAATTGCTCTTATTTTAATTGTTTCAATAATTTTTATCTACAAATCAAAGGTACTGCTATGGGTTGCCCATTATCCCCTGGCATTATAGACCTAGTTTTACAAACTCTTGAAATTTCCATTTTCTCCACATTAAATTTCCAAATATATTTTTATGTTAGATATGTAGATGACACTTTTTTATAATAGACAAAGAACAATCAGATATGATAATCGATACCTTTAACAATTACAATAAGAGCATTCAGTTCACACATGAAACACAAATCGACAACAAATTAAACTTTTTAGACGTGACTGTACACAAAATTGACAACATTATTTGCACAAATTGGTACAGAAAAACTACATGGTCCGGGAGATACCTTCATTACGCGTCATATTGTCCCAAAAATTATAAAGTCAATACAATCATTTCTTTGATAGATCACGCAATCATGTTGTCTCACTCTTCTTTTCATACCCAAAACACAACATTAGTAACTAAAACTTTATTAGAAAACGGATATCCCCTCACCCTCATCAATTCCATTACCAATAAAAGACTTTCCTATCATAAAAGTAACAATTATCAATCCATCTCTAAGTTATTCCAAGACAACAATATTAAACCAACTTTTCACAGCATGCCTTACATTGAAGGCTTATTTGATTATTTTGCCAAATTACTCAAAGAAGAAAATATTTTCATTTCAGGAACAGCTCTATATTCTTTTAAAGAAATGTTTTCAAAAATTAAATCCATCACCCCTCCTAAATTCAATACTAACATAGTTTATTCCATGCCTTGCAAAAATTGTCAAAAACAATACATTGGCCAAACATCACAGTACATTCATAAGAGAATGAGACAACACGAATTAAGCGTCAGTCATCATAAAAGCCGAAATTTCCAAAGTACTCTTGTCCAGCATTCCATCGAAAACTCACATAATTTCACCTTTGAACCCAATATTTTATATAGAGAGGATTGTACTTTTAAAAGACTTTTTTCTGAAAGCAGTTTAATCTTTTTGAATTCGTCAAATTGTGTTAATAAAAGATCAGACCACAATATCATTCATGACTCATATTTAAATTTTTTAAACCTGATTAAAAATAATTAATCCTAATAATTTTTGAGTATGTATATATATACATGTATATATGTAATAATATATGTACATCCATATATGTGCTTATGTGTATGTTTTTGTGTGTACACTATATACATGCACTTGCATATATGTTCATATATATAATTGTGGATACATTGATATATAGATATGTGCATATGTATGTATGAGTATGTAGGTGTGCATATACATGTGCATGTATGTATATATATATATATACATAATATTTCTCAACATTTACTAAAGCAATATTTCCTCTTTTTTCGTAAATTACCAAACAAGAGTCATAAAAAATCATTTTTGCCAAGAATTCCGTGCATTGTCCTTTACATCTGACAGACAGAAATCCATATCAGTGTGTTTAAGTCTTGTGTAGTCGTAACATCTAAAAATATCTTCCAAAAAAATCGAGTGTTTTTAACAAAAAAATATTAGTGATATGGATATATAAATTATTACAGGTAAATAATTTTTGCTTCTCAATTTTATATAAAACCTTTTTTAGTTAAGTCTTATTACTCTTTACCCCGGTACATAATCCATTCCTTTATAAAAATTTTTTCTAATTAATCTGTATTGACCATCGTTAATTAATGTTAATCAATATTTTTTTAAAAAACATTGTATTTGACAGAATAAACCTGATGATGGAACGTACCTAGTTCCGAAACGTCGTATTAAACATCTTCAAAAAACAAATTGTTTTTTATTATTGGATTTACTGTTCGGAAAAGAAACAATCAATATTTGAAAAAATCCAGGACTTATCTATTGAAAATACATATGTATATATATATATATATATATATATATATATATATATATATATATATATATGTATGTGTATATATATGTATATATACATATTGCATGTATATATATATATATATGTGTATATGTGTATGTGTTTGTACATGTATATTGTATATATATATATGTACTGTTTATATGCATATTTATGTATATGTATTACGCTTTTGTATGTTTGTATATATTTCTTTTTACTTTTCATTTCTTATGTTTGTCTATCTGTTTAGTTATAATAGTTATTGTTGTTATAATTATAATACTTGTATCTATAGTTCTTTTTCCAATTTTTGTCATTTTTTTCCTAGTTTATAATTATTTATCAATGTTCATTCTGTAGATCCTCTGATGATGACATAAAATCCTATGTCGAAACATTTGGAAAAAATTAAAGATTAACTTCTAAATTTTTGCCTTTTATTTGATCTATTGCCCTTGAAGAACTTACTCATATTTCTCAACATCAAAACTAACTTCTTCAAGACACACACACAAACATATATATATATATATATATAATATATATATATATATATATGTGTATATATATATATATATAACAAATGTATTCTGAGTGGATAATAGATATTAATTTGGAAATATGAACAAAAAACACTCTTTTTTGCACTAATTTATTAAATAATAATTTTTTTCAGGTTTGTCTCATCATCAGTGTGTTATAATTTAAAATTTAAAATATGGAAACCTAAATTAGCATTATGTGTTATCCATTACAAGTAGCTTGATATACTGTCTTCTGCCACACCAACGTTCGTCGAAGTACGAATACTCTAACCACTTGAAAACCACTTGAAATAGTCACTTGAATAGTCACGCGATCAGATAGGAAAGGAAGGATTAGGGTCCAGTTGAAAAATAGATGTAGTTAGGAGAAAAAATATTCTATGAATGAGACGGTTTGTTTATAAAACTTGTTTTAAATTGTTATAATTAAAATATATATGTACATATATATATATATATATATATATATATATATATACTCACTCATATGTACAAATGTATACCCAAAGTACAAAACATCACATATACAACATAAACAACATACACATACATATATAAATACGCACATATATACATACACATATATTCACATATATATATATATATATATATATATATATATATATTAACAAAGTCTAATAATCGGGCATAACATCAATAAAAAACATGAATTTCTTTCAAAAATTTATTTTAAATCCATACGTTTCGGCTATAATCCTAGCCTTCATTCAGTGGAAACTAAAAATAAAATTAAAAACTAAAACAATTGAATTGGAGTGAAAAGAAAAAAAATAAAATAGTAATTAGTACTTACAATTAGTTGATCTTAGTGTTAAATTGGAAAATTTTAATAATCCATGGTATTAGGATATGGTAATGCACTACACTATGTATTATAAACATTAACTTGAAATTACACAATATTTTCACAAAATACTGATTTGAAAAAATCACAAATGGATAGTGTGTTATTTGTAGACTGGTTGAAGATGTAATGGAGAAAGACATTTTTTAAATATATATATATATATATATATATATATATATATATATATATATGTACATATATATTTTATTTATAACAATTTAAAACAAGTTTTATAAACAAACCGTCTCATTCATAGATTATTTTTTCTCCTAACTACATCTATTTTTCAACTGGACCCTAATTCTTCGTTTCCTATCTGATCGCGTGACTATTCAAGTGACTATTTCAAGTGGTTTTCAAGTGGTTAGAGAATTCGTACTTCGACGAACGTTGGTGTGGCAGAAGACAGTATATCAAGCTACTTGTAATGGATAACACATAATGCTAATTTAGGTTTCCATATTTTAAATTTTAAATTATAACACACTGATGATGAGACAAACCTGAAAAAAATTATTATTTAATAAATTAGTGCAAAAAAGAGTGTTTTTTGTTCATATTTCCAAATTAATATCTATTATCCACTCAGAATACATTTGTTATATATATATATATATATATATATATATATATATATATATATATATATGTTTGTGTGTGTGTGTTAAAGAAGTTAGTTTTGATGTTGAGAAATATGAGTAAGTTCTTCAAGGGCAATAGATCAAATAAAAGGCAAAAATTTAGAAGTTAATCTTTAATTGTTTCCAAATGTTTTGACATAGGATTTTATGTCATCATCAGAGGATCTACAGAATGAACATTGATAAATAATTATAAACTAGGAAAAAAATGACAAAAATTGGAAAAAGAACTATAGATACAAGTATTATAATTATAACAACAATAACTATTATAACTAAACAGATAGACAAACATAAGAAATGAAAAGTAAAAAGAAATATATACAAACATACAAAAGCGTAATACATATACATAAATGTGCATACAAACAGTACATATATATATATACAATATACATGTACAAACACATACACATATACATATATATATATATATATATATATATATATACATGCAATATGTATATATACATATATATATACATACATATATATATATATATATATATATATATATATATACATATGTATATATATAATATATATATATATATATATATATATATATATATATATATACAAACACATGCATATATATAAACAACAATGGTAACTTACATAAATATGGTCTTACATCAGTAACTAGCGCATGGCACATAATTTTGCACTATCATATATACACTAACTTGTTCTTTGTTTTTTGTTGAACAGAGAATAGCAAAATATTTGTGATATATAATATATCTTGCACGGAAAAAGTAGTTTATGCGAACGTTTCATATATATATATATATATATATATATATATATATATATATATGAGTAAGTTTTTGAGGGCGATATATCAAGTAAAGAAATGGCAAAGATTTATAGAATAATCTTTAATTCTAAACGTTTCGACATACAATTTGATGTCATTATCAGTGGATCTATAAGGCAAAAAATTTGAACAAAATATATAAACTAGGTTACTATGGAAATTATAATTTTATAAAGAACCTATAAATAGGAGAAAAAAACTAGGAAATAACAAAACAAAAACACTTATCAAACTAAAGGGAGAAACTAGAGTAATAACATTAATTTATATAAAGATATATATATATTTATATATATATATATATATACATATATATATATATATATATATATATATATATATACAGGGCCGGTCTAGGGGTCCTTAGCGCCCGCATGCAACTTTTATTCCAACGCCCCCCCCCCTATTAATTTTAACTGTTTTAACAGTTTATCATTAAAATTATATAAATATTTGCATTTTTTATTAAATTTTATTCTCAATTGTTCTGGATTTAGTACACAAAAATTAGATAAAATCTAAAAGCGTATGAAATACATTGATTTTAAATTTATTTAGAAAATCGAGATGATTCACGGGTTGATTATAATCAAATAATACAATTATTTTTAACGTATGTGCAATATTAATATTAGGGTTTTGAAACATTTTACTTATTTATTATGCAATTTATTCTATTGAGCGAATAATGTCAAGAGAGCTAAAAAAAACTAGCTTCTCATTTTCAATCATAACTCTCGTATTTCATGTTGTATTTTTCAAATTTTAATCCATTTTAATTTCAAATTTTAATTCATTATGTATTTACAATATCCAAAATTGCGTCGTAAACTTCTTATTGATATCGTAAGAGCCCAATTGTATTCATCCTTGCTTTCTCGTCATTTTCATAGTATCAGTTTGTTATTTTAACCCTTTCCACTCGCGAATTGTAAGATTTATATGAATTTTGTCGCCGGAGCGGCGGCATCCGAGTCGCAAGGGTCTAAGGTAAATATTCAACGTGTTTTACAAGTAATGTCGAAAAATCAGTAAAAAATGCAAAGAAATTTAACATTTCCTGAAATACATTAAAAAACAAAACTAAGGTAAACGTACACTATTCCGGGATAGTACATTATTACGGGAGTTTTTCATTTTGATCGCAAAATAAGAAAACGGTCAATAAATAATAACTTTATTCAATAGCACATCAATTATAATTTGAACCCTAATAAAATAGTACGATTTTCGAATATAAATATTAGTTTTTAAAGCCGTAAAATGCTTTTGATAGCATCGGTCTTGACTCGATCGCCATTTCGTACTGGCTTGTTCGCGAGTTAGGTTATGTGACGGTTCCATTGCTTAAGGTTTTTATTCGATTCCGATAAGCTTAATCGGTTCAAATGTGTGAAATTTTTGATCAGTAATAGAAAGAAAAAGAAGAAATTGTCAATTTCATGACTCCCGCAATTAGGTTCACACAACTGAACCAATGAACGTAATTCCGTGAGTATCCCGCAATTACGAGAAGAAGACTTGAAATAGTTTTATCTTTTATTTTCAACTGTTCTTAAATTCGGCGGTGTTTCTGGTTTTATTAAGTTTGTTAATGACTACAGAATACTGTAACGTAATTACGGTATATGTTTTTTCAAATGTTTAACCCTAATAATTGAGTTTGAAATGACTACTCTTTAGTAAGAAAGTACATGATCTTTTTCACTTATTTGCATTGTCCCAATATACCTAGAATATTGTAGTAATGAGAGAATCATTTATTCCTACCTTTTTATCTATGATCAATTATTTCTATTATATAAATTGAATAAAAATACAGGTATACCCCGTATAGCGCACGGTACTTATAGGGCGCGAATTCACTAGGGCGCTGGTATGTATGTATGTATGCAGATATCTAGGGACATTCCTGTAGACACGATAGTTTTAATCCGATTAAGCTTTTGGAATATAACCATTATATAACCTGCATATTATTAAAACGAACATACATCGTAAGTTATTAGATTAATATGAATTGCAATTACTCGAAAATAAGTTGCCGAGGACACTCTTCAATGCAGTAACTTTCTAATAGTCTAATACAATTTATTAAATATTATTAAAATTAAATTCAATATCAGTAAATTTATTTGGGTATAATTTTAAATCGGTCTTTCAGTTTTTCAAAGAACGATGGCTCCAATTAAATATTCATCCAAAACCCTGAAAAAGGCTTTAAAAGAAATTTGCCATATTATATTAAATGAATTTTAAACCTTCTAAAACATACAAAATTTCCAATCAAACCTAATTTAAGCTAGTAGTTATTGTTAACTTGAAAGTCTTTAAATATTATTTTAAAGTCTTTAAAGATTTACGTTTGTAGACAGAATTGCAACTTTTATTTCAAGTTTATTTTTTTTTATTTTGAGTTTAAATTTTATATTTATTTTAAGTTTATATTTTAGTTTAATTATCGTTAAAAATTATTTCTTTATTGTTTCATTTTTTTGATTTACCGAAACAGTATTGATAATGATTATTATACTGCTATTACTATAATAATACCAGCTTTCATTTTATTTTTATTTCATAAGCTTTTAAACTTCTTATAATTTTATAACTTTTATAAAACTAAATAAATGTTTAAAATCATATCAAAGTATTATTTCATAATTAACCGTACTTTTTATAACCTTTCAACTATATTTATCAAGGCAATACGATCAAAAATGTATGCTTCGAGCGCTATCACGGAATTACGTACAACGACTCCCGGCATTATATTCACGAGCCGATTTTTGTCACGGAATTAGGGACAAACGCGTGGTTCACCAAAATGCCGATTATTTCTATAAATGACGTTCTACGACGAAAAATCTTGTTTTATAATAATCTTAAAAGTCTAATTAATAAAATATAACAGATTTAGTTCGTCCACTTTCCTATTTTCTCTAAAATTCATCTTTAAAGTCAAACGTTCCTTAACATCCCGTGCGAATATATATATATATATATATATATATATATATATATATATATATATATATATTCATATGTGTATGTGTTTGTACATGTATGTTGTATATATATGTACTGTTTATATGCATATTTATGTATATGTATTACGCTGTTGTATGTTTGTATATATTTCTTTTTACTTTTCATTTCTTTTGTTTGTCTATCTGTTTAGTTGTAATAGTTATTGTTGTTATAATTATAATACTTGTATCTATAGTTCTTTTTCCAATTTCTGTCATTTTTTTGCTAGTTTATATTAATTTCTCAATGTTCATTCTGTAGATCCACTGATGATGACATAAAATCCTATGTCGAAACGTTTGGAAAAAATTAAAGATTAACTTCTAAATCTTTGCCTTTTATTTGACGTATTGCCCTTGAAGGACTCACTCATATATAAATATATATATACATATATATATATATATATATATATTTATATATATATACTAGCTGACCCGGCAAACGTTGTCTTGCCATCAAAAATATTTTGCCGCCTTGCAGTGGTTATTATTTGAACAACATGGATCAACCTGGATCCAATACCATTGATCAAAATTTCCTTAGAATTTATATTTAAAAAAAATTTAGTTTAGCATAAATTTATAAAATTTATCATGATTAATCAAGTGATAATTTTACTTATAAAAGTATTCGATTCAAATTGGTTGTAAAGATTTTTTATTAGTATCTTTATTTTTCAATTTATAACCAGTGATATTTAAATTATATATATGTATGATATATTTAAATATTATTCAAAATACACTTCTAAATAATTTTCGTTATAATTACAAATAATTATATTATATAACATTCTAAGCAAATTTGCTATTAACTAATTAAAACACATTACTTTCAACATACGTATATTTCATAAATACCATTATGCAAACAAACAATTAACTGCATAATATTTTCCTAAAATTGAATATCATAATATATAATATATATATATAATATAAATAATTTATTACAATGTATAAATAATTTATTACTAATGTATGTAATCATTATTCTAATGTCAATTATTTACACGTTTCAACATCTAACATTCTATATTGCTGTGTCAGATATTCCCATTCAATTATTATTACTCAATAATGAATGCTTTTATAAATGTAGTTTAAAACTAAATGATGCATAATATTTTTGACCAAATCCTCTTTGGTCAACATATAATTACCCTGCAAAAACATTGATTTTCTAATTCAAGTCCAAAAACGGGCATTGTTTGTCCCTGAGCCTTGGTGATAGTCATCGAAAATGCCAATCATATCAAAAATTGCAACCTCTTAAATGGTATCGTGCAATCTGATGGTATCGTAGGAATCCATGGTATAAAAAACACTTCTCATTTAAAACTTCCTTGCAGCATTCTTTGCAACATTCCATATAGCTGTATCAGATATTCCCCTTTAACTAATATTACTCAATAATGAATGCTTTTATAAATCTAGTTTAAAACTAATTGATGAACAATATTTTTGACCAAATCCTCTTTGGTCAACATATAATTACCTGTGCAAAAAACATTGATTTTCTAATTCAAGTCCAAAAACGGGCATCGTTTGTCTCTGAGTCTTGATGATAGTCATCGCAAATGCCAATCATTTCAGAAATTGAAAACTCTTAAATGGTATTGTGCAATCTGATGGTATCGTGCAATCTGATGGTATCGAAGGAACCCGTTGTATGAAAATTACTTCTCATTTAAAACTTCCTTGCAGCACATGCTTTCTGTTTTATTTCTAAAGATCATTGCCTTGTTCATTACCATAAATGATGCTCGTGTTAATGTAGATATATCTTGGGCTGTAATATTAACACAATCTGTTGCAGTCTGTAATATTAACACATTTTATTCATTGTAGTTTTCTGCTTAATTTACTATCAAACACTTACTATGTTTTAATACTTACTTGGTTATTTTTCTTTCTTGGCATATGTGAACAAACATACCATGAATCGTAATATTCTCTGCTAAAACTTTTCTTTCAATAAGCAGAATTATTTTCAAGCAAATTTGATTGCATAAACGATTCTATTAATATACATCAATAATTATCAATAACCTCACTTCACACTTTTTTACCATTAATAAACCTAATAAACGTCACTTATACTTTTTACCATTAATAACCTCACTTTACACATGCATGGTTTTTTATCATGTTACCAACCGTACAATCATAGAAACGCATCGAATCGATCGTGCATTCGTTGCTCTATGGTCTTTGCTCTAGAGTGGTAGACTCTCGACAGAACTCAAACTATGGTGAAATGTCAAAATGTTTTCTTAATTAAATAATGTAAAATTTCGGCTATTAATTGAGATTTTTAATATATCCTATGTTCTAAATGGGATCCACATGTACACGGTGAACAAAACCAATTTTAAATCGGTTCAGTATTTTAGGCGTCCATCGCAGATGTGAGGTGTTACACTAAATTTATATATATTAAGATATATATATATATATATATATATATATATATATATAGATATATATATATATCTATATATATATATATATATATATATATATATATATATATATATATATATACATATATATATATATATATATATATATATATATATATATCTTTATATAAATCAATGTTATTACTCTAGTTTCTCCCTTTAGTTTGATAAGTGTTTTTGTTTTGTTATTTCCTAGTTTTTTTCTCCTATTTATAGGTTCTTTATAAAATTATAATTTCCATAGTTACCTAGTTTATATATTTTTTTTCAAATTTTTTGCCTTATAGATTCACTGATTATGACATCAAATTGTATGTCAAAACGTTTAGAATTAAAAATTATTCTATAAATCTTTGCCATTTCTTTGCTTGATATATCGCCCTCAAGAACTTACTCATATATATATATATATATATATATATATATATATATATATATATATATATATATATATATATATATATATATACATATGTAAGTAATATAATAATAATATATGTAGTAAGTTCTTCAAGGTTCCTCTTATCGATTCTGCAATACTTCTTTTAAATAAATCTTTTTCATAATTTAATATGTGCGGATTATTGAAATCGAAACCAGGGTTATTCGAGATAATTCAATAAACCGCACAGATTATATTATGAAAAAGATTTATTTAAAAGAAGTATTGCAGAGTCGATGTTAATAGCTCATACATATAATAAAGTAAATTTACGGACAGATACCAATATATTACATGATACATATCTAAATCTTATTAATTCTTTGTATTTTTATGTACTTATGTTTGTATATGTATATATGTGTATGTTTGTGAGTATAAGTGTATGTGTAATATGGTTGTATGTATGTGAGTATATGTGGGTGTTTTTTTTATGTATATGTAGGTGTGTGTCTGTGTGATGTGTATATGTGTATGTATATGTATTTATGTATGTGTGTCTGTATGTATGTATATTTTTATATATATATATATATATATATATATATATATGTATGTGCGTATATATGTATATATGTATATATATATATATATATATATATTTATATATATGTATATATATATATATATATATATATATATATATATATGTGTGAATATATGTGTATGTATATATGTGTGTATTTATATATGAATGTGTATGTTGTATATGTTATATATGTGATGTTTTGTACTTTGGGTATACATTTGTATATATGAGTATGAATATATATATATATATATATATGCATATATATATATATATATGCATATATATATATATATATGTACATATATTTTTAATTATAACAATTTAAAACATATTTGATAAACAAACCGTCTTATTCATAGAATATTTTTTCTCCTAACGACATCTATTTTTCAACTGGACCCTAATCCTTCCTTTCCCATCTGATCGCGTGACTATTCAATTTCAAGTGGTTTTCAAGTGGTTAGAATATTCGGACTTCGACGATCGTTGGTGTAGCAGAAGACAGTATATCGAGCGACTTGTAATGGATAACACATAATGCTAATTTAGGTTTCCATATTTTAAATTTTAAATTATAACACACTGATGATGAGAAAAACCTAGTCTCAAAACGTTTGTGAAAATTATTATTTAATAAATTAGTGCAAAAAAAGTGTGTTTTGTTCATATTTCCAAATTAATATATATATATATATATATATATATATATACATATATGATTTAATTGTTATTTTTGATGTTGAGATATATGAGTAAGTTCTTGTGGGGAGATACATCAAAGGATAAAAAGCAAAGATTTATAAATTAATCTTTAATTCCAAACGTTTCGACATTCAATTTAATGGCATCATCAGTGGATCTAAAAACAGTATAAAAATTAATATAACTAGGTAATTATAAGATATGTGGATTGGTATAGAAACTATAAATATAATAGAAAAATTAACAGAACAGCAACTATGTATATATGTCAGTCCCAAGAATCTTGTTTGGCTTTCGCAAAACTTTATAAAATTCTTTATAAAAAAAAATTACTGACATTTATTGCTTGTTTCAATTATTAATTTTTTATAAGCTGTATTAATATGTGTAAGTGATATTCTAAGAAATTCAAAACCACTGACGACGACGTAGAATTTTAAAAATAAATAAAGATGTTTTAAAAAATCTTTACTTATTTATATTTTTTACTTGATGTTACGCCCTCCAAGAAATTCGACGTAAAATTCTACATCAGCGTCAGTGGTTTTGAATTTCTTAGATTATGACTTACAAATATTAATACAGCTTGCAAAAAATTAATAATTGAAACTAGCAACAAATGTCAGTAATTTTTTTTTTATAAAGAATAAAAAATAAAAAGTAATTAATAAATAAAATATTAAACGTAAGCACTCGTGTATCCGAGGCCAAAGCCAAACAAAATTCTTGGGACTGACATTTGGTGCTTGTTTCAATCATTAATTTTTTACAAGCTGTATTAATATGTGTAAGTGATAATCTAAGAAATTCAAAACCACTTATGATGACGTAGAATTTTACGTCAAAACGTATGAAAAAATAAAGATGTTTTAAAAAATCTTTACTTATTTATATTTTTTACTTGATGTTACGCCCTCCAAGAAATTAATCATACATCTCAACATCAAATTTAACTTTATTTTACTTTCAATATATATATATATATATTATTTTTATTTATTAAAAATTAAGTTAGGGTCAGATCTATTAATTATTGGAAATGTTTAAATTCCTCCGTTGAGCGATATATGTATTTATGAGAAACACGTCAATGAACTTATTAACATTGTCAAGAAATATGCAGGTTGTAAAATTCTATTCGTGGGTGACTTCAATCTTCCTGATACTAGATGGAGCCACAATGGCACGGAATAATTTTTTGGTGACTTAGTACAAGCGGGTTTCGTCATGGAGCATTGTTCACTAATTGGACTGTCACAAATGAACAAGGTGGCAAATAGTAATGGTAATTATCTTGATCTCTTCTTCACTAATTGTGATCTGTTAGATAAGAAGTCGTTGAACCTGGTACCGGAGGAACCAGGTTAATCCTGCAATTGGAACGGAAATTAAATATTTTGATACAATTAAACCTAGAGTAGTGAAATACGTCAACTTCAAGAAGGGTGACTATGGCGCTCTCAACAACCTTCTTTTGCAAGCGAACTGGATATCTATGTATCAGATGAATAACATTGATGATGTTATTGCTCAATTTTATAGGATTATCTGGGATGGATTATTTACTACAGTATCTCAAGTAAGCAAGAAGTGCAGTAGATATCCGTGCTGGTTTAGCAAAGATTTAATTAGCAAAATAAAGGCAAAGAGGGTCGCTCACAGTACATATAAGCGAACAGGTTGTGGAACTGATTACACAGCTTTCAGCAACTTAAGAAATGATTGTAAGAAGATGAGTATTCAGTGCTACAATAACTTCACTTTTAGGGCAGAAAAAAAGACAATCCTCAGTATTTCTGGAAATATATTAAGATGAAAAAAAGTTCTGATAGCGGTATTCCCATCTATGGAATGGATTGACATAATGGAAGATGGAGTAGAAAATATATGTAACTTGTTTGCGGCATTTTTCAAGAGCACATATGATAGGGAATCAAAATTACTACCAAATGAATTTGACTAACTACTGAATGGTCTGTCCAATGGCAGCACTAATCTAAGTAAAATCGAAATCAGTTTTGATGAATTGCTCCAAGAATTGCTATCATTGGATAGTTGCCTGGAATTTGGGCCAGATGGAATACCGAACTTTTTACTAAGAGAATGTTCAGTGGGCTTGTGCGAACCTTTAAGTTTCATCTTCAATAAGTCTTTGAAATGGGGTGTGTTTCCAGTTGTCTGGAAAGATGCATATGCTGTCCCCGTGTTCAAATCAGGTGTGAAATCTAATGCAAATTACAGACAAATTTGCATTCAATCAGCTCTACCTAAATTATTCGAAAAATTAATTTATAGTAGAATAGAATTTTGGTTTAGAAGCACCCTAATTAATCAACAGCACGGTTTTATAAAGAGCAGGTCTACAACTACCAATCTCATGACATATGTGGAATATATAATGCATCAACTTGAGAACAGAATGGAAACACACGCTATATACACAGACTTTAGTGAAGCCTTTGATTTGGTAAATCATGATGTGCTCTTGTTGAAGCTTAATAAATATGGGATTTCTGGCCCGTTATATAATTGGTTTGAATCCTATTTGAGAGGTAGAAAACTACGGGTGAAATTAATTGACTCCGCAAAGGAGTGCCGCAAGGATCTCATCTTGGACCATTGTTATTTTGTATATTTGTGAAAGACATTGGCAATGGTTTCTCGTCTGAGTTTTCCTTATTTGCGGATGACTCTAAAATATACAGAGGCATAAGGAACGAAAGTGATTTGTGTGCACTCCAGGAAGACCTAAATCGATTATCTAGATGATGTGTAATAAATAAATTTAAACTGAATGGAGTAAATGCGAAGTTATTAAATTTTGTCGCGGCAGTGAAAGCTACTCTAATCATCGATACTTGATAGCAGAAGAAGTACTTTCGCGGGTGGATGGTATCCGTGATTTGGGAGTATATATAGATACAAAGCTAGCATTCGATGGTCACTTGAACAATCTTGTGTCAAGGGCAAATAGTATACTCGGTGGTCTGCTTAGAAACAGTGGAGAACCCTGAGTGTACTATTTGATACCTTAGTTAGACCATTATTAGAGTATGGGTGCATAATTTGGGACCCGATTTACCAATATCAAATTGACAGAATTGAATCTGTCCAGAAAAATTCGTCAACCATGTTAGATTCCGCAGATACAAGAATAATATTCAGATAAGTCGGTCCCAAATGTACAACCATCTTAACATTACGCCACCTGATGCTAGTAGAAAATACCTCACCTTCTGCTATGGAGTGAATATTGTGAAAGGTGCTTTAGATGTGCCTGAACTTCTTGAACAATTCAAATTTGTCATACCTAATGTTAGGTTACGTTACAATAGAACTTTAGAAATACCCACTGTCAAAACCAAATTTGTTTTACGCGCACCCATGTTCAGAATATCGAAAATAATAAATGAATTTGCTTCTGAGATTGATATCTTTGGTCTGTCGGTGACAAATATAAAAATTCAAGCCAGAAAAATTATCCTTAGAAGACTGTCTTGAGTAGTGATTTATAGTTTATCAAATGTTTAGTTTTATTAGTTTTTATTTATGTTATATATTTGTAGTTTATATATATTAAGTGTTATGTATATATTAGAGATGGGTAACTCACTCCGGAGTTATGACTCCGACACAACTCCTCAATCGGAGTGAATCCGAGTGGAGTTGATTCACAGGATTTGTCATATCCGACATTTCTAAACTGGTATTAAATCTGTTAACTTGTGCATACATTTACTGTTTTTGGTGTTTTTGCTTTGGGAAGGAAGCGGTCGCTTTCTCGTCTCAAAGGCAGTTTTATGACCTTTTAGGTACAAACTCAATAAATACCATTGTGTATTTTCCAGAAAATACAAAAGTATTTCTTCGAAGATACAGAACAATGAAATTGTGTTCAAGTGTGAATAGCTCAAATATATAATTCATTGAATAGTAAGGGTTCATATTTCTAACTACGACAATCTTTAGCAGTGAATGACGGCAATCAGGAATAAACATACCGAAAAATACATGAACGAAATACATTTAATCTGGTTTTTACATAGCCTGAAATGACAATACTTTAGAGCGCAAAATTTATCAGTGATATCAGTAGTATTTAAGCAGCAAAAATATTTAGCATTATATTATTACTTTTACACAATTATATAATTGTGTAAAAGTAATAATATACTAATCGAACTACCCGATATAATATTAATTTTACAGAAGTATTATCATTTGGTGAAAATATTTTATGATAAATGTTTTGCTTTCATTACAAAGTTAATAATGTAGTATTATTTTTATATAAAATTATTCCAAAAAATCCATTATTTTCTCACCAAATGAAAATAATTAAATTGAATTTGATGCTCTAGTTTGGCGTTTTCACTTTGGTCAACACTGCTAAAATTACGAGTCATTGAGTTGATCATCTGGTCGACTAAAAAATTGTACAATCCGTCATTCATTTGTGATTTTTTTAGAAAAAATATTTCATTGATATTTATTCATAAATTTTCATTTCAAACAATTAATGGGATTTGACAAATTGATAGACACATGAACAACGCACTATAGAACACATTTGTGTCGAGCATTTTGCTTTCAAAGTTGTCGGAGTCGTGGAGTAGTTAAGCGGATATAACTCCACCATGAAGCGGAGTCAAATCCGAGTAGATTCGGCTTCGGATATGATAAGCCCATCTCTAGTATATATACAAATCTATATATGAATTCTTAATATTCAAATGTTCTCATATTATCTTTAGTTTATAATTTGTACACTTTAGAATGTAATTATACTGTATTAATGCCTTGGGCGTTAAATAAATAAATAAATAAATAAATAAATAAATAATTAAATAAATAAAAAAATCCATTAGACCGCTTAGAATAAGCGGTTTTTATGGTCGGTCAGGTCGATTTGTTTACAGAAAATTTTACATTTAAAAATTGAACACATGCTAAAAACTGTTTTAAGAAAAAATGTGACATTGCTATCTTAAACTCCGAAGACTAAATACATAGTTTCGACAACTTGTTAAATTATCATGGTTATTAGTGTGTTTGCCATTTGTGATGTTAAAAATATATATATTTTATCAATGTGCACATAATAATACCATGTATTAATAATGATTTCATATGCTATATTAGGATACAAAATTTTAATTTAATTACCATTGAATGATAAATAAGATGCTAGCTGAAACGTATGGATTTTAAATAAATAAACTTAAAAAAAACTCTCATACTATTTTTATTGATGTTACGCCCCAACTTTAAATTCAAATTAAACATATATGTCAACATCAAATTCAAGACTATACATATATATATATATATATATATATATATAATATATATATATATATATGTATATATATATATATATATATAACAGTCATCATACTACTCCTAGGCCTTCAAGGCATAAAGTTCTCCACAACATTATTTAAGAAGATCACATACTCGAAATGTTTATCAAGAATTTTGTTCTTCGAAACCCATTACTCACGGACATCTTCCAACCATTTTCAAGGTCACCTTTCATTTTACAATATTGTGGAGTTACATTATAGATACCATACCAGGGTCAAACTTTCTACTTTTTCTTTCTTGAATCTAAAATTAACCAAAGCTATAAACAAACAAAATTTTCTTTTACGATGTCGTTTATTTAAATTGTTACCCAAGTTTTTTGACACAAAAACTATGTTTCGTAAGTTTAATCATTTAACTTTCTCTTTCTTAACCAAAAAGTATTCCAGTATTAGTTTAGCTATTCTTATACTTCATCTCTCAAAAATAAAACTGAATCAATAAAAAATTTCTTAACTTCTATTTTGGAACCTTTTATATTAAACAACTTTTTCGAATGTGAAAATTTAAAATATGACAAAGTTTTCTCAAAAATCAAACAGTCACAGATCAATAAATTCAATAAACATTTAGAAAATTATAATAAATTTTCTGTTTCCTTAATCAATGCAGATTCAGTTGCTAAATGGCTTAAAAACTTTTCTAATACTACAATTCCACCTAATTTAAAGTATATTTTTGCTCTTGGTGCTAAATTTTCCCATCCTCCTTCTAAATCAAAATTTAATTTTTTAAAAGTTTTTAGTAATTTGGAGATTGGAATTAGAAAAATAAAAGGCATAGAAAAAGAAACTAAATTTAGGTCTATCGCTTGCAATAATCTTTTATTTTTATTAAAAAAAAAAAATAACTGTTACGTTTGTTCTTTCGCTTTACATTTGAAAGTTGTAAGAGATCTTAAATTATGTGTAAAGTTTTTGAAAGATAACCCTGATAATTTGGTCACTAAAGCTGATATGGGAAACTTTACAGTTATGATTGACAGGTCTGATTATTTTTCATAAACTTGTGATTTGTTAGATGACGGTAATTTTTATATACCTCTTGTTAATTATTCCACTGATCATGTTTTTATAGCAAGCTATACAAAGTACATTCAGCTACATTTGTTACAGTTATATATTATTTGACTGCGTGAGAAGGATCGCTATCCTTCGATAGCGCCTTCATAGATGTTATGTTATATTTGGTAGTAAATCATTAGAGATTCTTTTTTGAGACGCTTTGGTGGTAAAGGCTTGAGCAGATCTGACGCTAATACGTTTGGATGACGACTTAGACGAGCTTTGTATCTGGTGCAGTAAAGACTAATTTCTTTTTCTATAGTTCGAGTTCTGAGATCTTGATGTATCAACCAATTGGGAACGTATTTTGGAGCGTGCACGATTTCTTTCAAAATTTTATTTTGGAACCTTTGTAGAATAGTTATGTACTGATCATGTGAATAAAAAAACATACAAATTTATCAGTACTTCAGTTTCAAACAAACAAATCTCCAAATCTTTATGCTTTTTACTTAAAGATTTCCATCCTAGCTTCTCTAAACTTTACTGTCTTCCTAAGTTTCACAAACCATATTTACAATTTAGTCATATCGTTTCTGGCATAAATTTTCCTTTAAGCAAACTTTCAAAATATATTAGTTCTATCCTTTCAAAAGTTACCATTTCTTCAAATTTTAATGTTTCCAATTCTTTTAATTTAGCTGAAATTTTGAACAATTCCGAAATTCCTTCTAACTTTTCTTTTGCCAGTTTTGACGTTATTTTCTTGTTTACCAATATAACATCCAACCACACACATCTATTTACTTAATTTGGTTTAAAACTATTTTAAATTTCATTTTTAAAATTACTTATTTTTGTTTTGACGATAATTTTTTTTGCAAAGTTTTGGTTTGCCCATGGGCTCTAGTATTGATCCTCCTGTGGCTGATTTAACATTACAAATTGTAGAAAACTTAATTTTGACTAATCTTTCCATTCAACTTAATTTTAACTTCAAATATGTTGATGACATTTTTTTATGTTTAGATACGGTTTATGTATCTCACACTTAAAACTCTTTTAATTCTTGGGGTTAGTAACTCTATTAGTTTCTTTGACATAAAACTTGTCAGTGACAATAATGTCGTCCTCATTCACTGGTTCCAAAATCCAACTTGGTCAGGACGATATTTAAATTATTTTTTTTATCACTCTTCATATATCAAAATTTCAGTTGTTATTTTCTTAATAGATGGATTGGAAAAACCTAACTTTAATTCGTACTGTTTTAAATAACAATTCTTGTTCTTCATATTTAGTTAATACAGTTATTAAAAATGATTTGGCGCTTTTACAAAACAATTTAAACAGTTCTTTCTCTCTTAATAATTCTTTTTCAAAATCAATTTCTTCCTCTTTAAATAAATATAAAGGAGTTATTTGTTTACATTTCTTAAGTAATTATTCTTATTTTGTTAAGAAGTTATTTGCCGCTGAAGATTCTCTTTTAGTTATCAGTTTTGACAACACGTTCAGTTGCCTTTTTTCCGCTCTTAAATCAAAAACTCCCGCTGACAGGGTTACTGATTCGGTTTACAGGTTGGACTGCAATGATTGCAATAGTTGTTACAATGGTGAAAGTTCTCAATATATACACAGGAGGGTTAATCGACATATATATAATTCTAGAAACCCAAATCAATTCGAAACTATGCTTTCAGAACATATGATTAACTTGAATCATACTTTTAACATGTCAAATACTACCATCCTATACATTGAAAAAAATTGTGACCGTAGAAAGATAGTTGAGTCGTTACTTATATCCCTTAATACTTTTTGTGTTAATGAATGTAATTTGTCTTATCTCTTGCATGACAGTTACAAAGTCATTATACATTTCATGAAAATTATTTCTTTACAGTATTAGAGTCTTTTGTTCGTTATATCTTTTCTCTGCTTCTCATTCCTCTTTTGTTTTTTACACCCCTCTCCAACTCACTCACCACACATGCTGCGTAATCTTGATCAGTTGATAAAGTACATTATAGGAGGGCAATATGTACTCCTTTAATTCTTCGTTTATTAATATATTAGTATATTTTTTGTTTATACAATTTTAGTGTTCAATAAAGTTTACATAATTTTTTTTCTGTTGTTTTTCCTGGTTTGGTATGAATATAATTTTCTCATTTTCTTATATATTCATATTTATTATCAACTTTTGTATTTATGTAATATGTTTTTTAGATTACTGAATGATGGCACACATCATGTGTCGAAACGTTTAATGAAATAAAAAAAATCTTTTTAATCTTTTTCAATTCAACGATTGGGCTGCAAAAAAAATTTAAATATATATATATATATATATATATATATATATATAGCTGTCTTACTCGCTCAATAGCGTATAGCTTTCTCACTTGCTCATCTTGGAAAGACTCTGCGTCTCTTGGCGGCAAGTGGCCAAAAACGTATTATTTATGTAAATATATTATTTACTGAAATTACTGTATAATCATTGATGCAGATTTATATTTATTTTTATGGTGTAACTGTTTTCTTACTACCGATAATTTTATTAAAGCAAAGCGAGTAAAAACTAACTATATTTAAAATCTACCAGTATTTTTTAAAGTTCATTTTTACATTATTTTTAACTATGACGACTTAATATTAATATATTTATGCAAATTATGGCGTAGAAAATTTTATTAGTTAGGATAATGGTTTAGCATTACTTTTATTAGTCAGGATAATGGGTTAATTACAGTTAGGAAAATTACAGTCTATTATCAACCTCGGTACGGTCAACAACTAATTCTTGCTCTTTAGTTTTTATTTATTTTTCCTGTTAAATCCCGTTATTATTGTAGTTCTTTATACCTGCGCGAGTGTTTTTCCAGTACCTTAAGTTTATTAAATTTGTGATTTGTGAATTTATTTAAATATTTCATATCGTTTTATCTTTTTATTCTATTTTTTTAAAAGTTAATTACTCAATTTATTTAGTTTCTCTTTCTAGTTTACTTATTTCTTATTAAATATTTCAAAATGGTTGTTACACGAAGCCAAGTGCCAAGTCAGTCCTTAGATTCAAGTGTCTCAGTTTTGAACGACTCTATCGATTTGAATTCTACTCTAATTGTTTTCATTTACAATCTCTTGTTCACGAAAGAGATATTAAAATTGATAGGCTGACAAAAGAATTGTCTGAGATTAAGATAAGGAACCAGAATCTCCAGCTCAGGATTACTGGTATGGCGTCCCCTGACATCTAGCCATAATAAAAGAAGAAACAAAAGTGAACTTAGTAAACATAATCATCTTTTGTTATAGATGTCAATAAAAATATTGTTTTGATCTAAAAAGTTTACATGTTTGTTTTTCTGATCGAATTAAATCTTCATAAAAGTCAAATCGTGTTATTATTTTTATAAAATTAATATATTGAGCACAAAACTATATAATTAGTGACTCCGAACGCGAATAAAAGAACACGCCGAAAGTGAAATACATGTGCATTAATTTACATGTGACTTGATCGTGAGCAGGAAATGCATCTATATAATGGGTGAGTACCGATCCATATAATTGGTGACTCCCACAAAGCAAGGAACACGAGCTAAAATTTTAACTTAGGTATACTATGAAAAATACAATAATGTTTGCAACATCTACACCTTCAAGAGTGGCCCAAGATTATGAAACGGATCATACGCAAGAACTTCTGATTGCATTATGTAGAAAAATAAATGATCTCACATCAGAGATCGACAGCTTAAAACAGGGTCGTAGAGACAACAGCGAGAGCAAAACATCCAGTAACCACTCAAGCAACAGGCAAGGTAGGTCAAAAACATCTACCACGTCGCATGTATGTTATTACCACAATAGGTTTGGAGAAAATGCCAAGAAGTGCATAGAATCGTGCCTTCTTAAATCCCAAAAACTAGCATCACCATCAACATTGAGAGCTGCATGCAATGATGGTGATACAAATTCTGTCCGTTCAGAGCTCCATATCTTGAAATCCATATATCCTTAATCGGTGCAGACTTGCTGAGCTACTACAATTTGCTCATAGATCTGAAAGGTAAGAGATTGATTGATTCCTCTACAGGCTTAACCTCTGATGAGAAAGTTCTGAAAGCTGATAATATCAACATCTCCACAATAGATCCCCAGCAACCGTTCAAGAATCTACTAACAAAATATGTATCCCTCACTAATGAACCACACACATTAACTATTTAGCAGTTTTCTTCTGCGCACAGAATCTCTACAACAGGTCTACCAGTAGCTGACAGGTTCAGGAAAATTTTCGGTGAAAAAGCTATAGCAGCAAAAGCCGAAATTCAAAATTTTCTGAACAGGGGCATTTTAAGATTATCAAGCAGTCTGTGGGCAAGCCCTATTCATATGGTGCCAAAGAACAATGGAATATATAGACTTAGCGGTGACTACAGGAAACTGAATGCGAGCACATTACCTGATAAGTATCCTCCACCATTAATTCAGAATGTTTTTCCAGCATTACATAGGAAAACAATATTCTCTACATTGGACCTTGCCAAAGCTTATCATCAACTTCCGATGCATGAAGAGGACATTCAGAAGACAGCCATTATAACCCCATGGGGATTGTTTGAGTATTTTTGTATGTTGTTTCGATTGGAGAATGCTACTCAGACTTTCCAGCGATCTATAAATCACATTTTTCAAGATATTGACTTTGTGTTCATATACATGGATGACATCTTGGTCATGTCTGTGAGTATGGAAGAACATCATCGTCACCTTTGAGCGACTTCAAGAACACTTACTTGTCATGAAGTAGATTTTCTGGGATACAAGTTTAGTGCGAATGGCTATTCTATATCAACACACCGAGTGGACAAAATTTTAAACTTTTCACAACCATCCACAGTTCTGGAACTACGTAGATTTCTAAGAATTGTGAATTACTACAGGAAGTCAGTACCAAAGGCAGCAGGAATACAATCACCCTTAAACAATTATCTACGAAGTTCAGAGAAGAAGGATAAAACTCCAATACTTTAGAAATGCTCACGAAACTTTTTGAATATTGCGCTGTTGAAATTAATCTCTCAAATGACGTCGTGTGTCTTATATGCGTTTATCGATCACCTGACCAGAATGTTGATATGTTGATGTCGCTGATGTACGAATTGATTCATAACCCTTTTGCTAAATATTCCAAAATCATTGTTTGCGGCGATTTTAATATACATTTTGATAAGTAATCGAAATCATCCATTGAATTCAATTTGAATATGCAATCTTTTGGTTTAATTCGTACTATACATGCATTGATAATTTCTTCACCAATTTAAAAGACTTTAGTTTGCGTGCTATAAATACCACTTTTTCAGACCATCGAGGCATAATATTAAATTTTTGTAATTTTTCAACTTCTAAATCTACCTTTATCTTATACAAACAATATTTTGATGAATCAAATAAATTGATTTTTAAATGTCTTTTGGAAAAGGAATCATTTGCCTTACTTAACAAGTCCGAAAACTCAAATACAATGTTCGACAACTTTATTTCTACATGTTTATACCACTTCAATCAAGCTTTTCCTCTCATTAAGAAAACCGTTTGCCCAAAAAATAATACTGCAATCTTTTCTCAATAAATATGATATAATCAGCATGGTTTTCGGAAGAACCATTCTACTTCTCACTCAATTTATAATTTAGTTCATAACATCATTGACTTCTTCTAAGAAACCACAAATTGTACTGCAATATTTTGCGATCTGTCTAAAGATTTTGATAGTATTTCTCATCAAAGACTTCTTGACCAATTAGAAAATAGGTATTCGCGGAAGATCACTTAAACTATTTGAATCTTACCTGTCTAATCGGACACAAAGCGTTTACTTAAATAATGATCACGAGCAAATAGTTTCGGATAATTTGACAAGTACATTGGGTGTGCCCCAAGAATCAATTTTAGGGCGTCTCTTATTTCTCATATATATTAATAATTTACCCCATTGTACAAATCTTTGTGATTTCATTCTTTTTGCGGATGATTCCAGCGTTATCACCAAAGCCAAATCTCTTAATGAATTACAACTTAGATTAAGTGTGGTTATGTTAGAAACAATGAAATGGTTTTGTAAAAATAATCTAGTCCTCAATAATGATAAGGCCCAAATCATATCTTTTTGTACAAAAAATCGTTTATCCAATAGTATTACTTCTTTAACCATTAATAATTCAGCATATAATTTTTCGCATGTATCAAAGTTTCTTGGTATCCATATTAATAATAATTTAAAGTGGTCTGATCATATCTCTATTTCAATATCACGAACTTTATCTAGAACATGTTTCATGTTGCGCACCCTAAAACCCACACTTGGTTTAAATTGCTTACTTTCAGTTTATTATAGCAACTTTTATTCTCACTTTTATTCAAACTTTTTAAAGAATTAGCTTTTTATGACATTACTGAATTTTTTCAATTTGATTTCAATAACTATTTTCTTGCATAATCCTTATCATTTATCTATGTAGTCTGACCATTTGATCGCCTGTACAACCATGTGTTTTTTTTTCTTTCAACTTTCAACCTTGTGCAAGAATTTTGAGCTTGACTGGTAATCAAATTGACTTTAATATGATGAACTTGATGATGAACATTGTATTTAATGTTCGAATGCTTTTTTCAGCTCTTTTTTTCAGAAGCAAAATGGGGTATATTAAAAATATTAATTTATATCCAAAATTTTATATTATTGAATGAAAAAATATTTTGACGTTTTACCTTAGTTCAGTTTGAGTTCTGTCGAGAGTCTAGAGTCTAGACTCTAGACCAAAGACAATAGAGCACCGAATGCAACGGATGTAACGAGCGATTCGAATGACGGTTGGTATCCTAGATAAATTAGCACATAAGCATGCATGTGTAACATGGCACAAAAGTTTAAAGTGAGGTTACTGATGTTTATTAATGGTATCGTTTATGAAATCAAATTTGCTTGAAGATCATCCTGCTTATTGAAAGAAGAGTTTTAGCAGAGAAAATCACGATTCATGGTATGTATGTTCATATATTGAACAGCGTCATTTTATTACACGATACAAATCAGGCATTATAACAAAATTTATCATTTTTTTAACAGCAACTAACTCTAATAATAACTAAATCTAATAAAGCACAGTGGTAAAATTCAAATATTCAAATGACTGCTATGGATGATTAACGTGCAGTTGGTTGTGATTATTAATAATTAAGTTAATTGTATTGATGGTGCACTATTGAGTCTATTGAAAAATTATCATGAAAGTATTAAAACATAGAAGTGTTTGATAGTAAATTAATTAAGCAGAAAACTACAATGAATAAAATGTCCAAATATTACAGTCTGCAACAGATTGTGTTAGATTTTACAGATCAGATATTACAGCCCAGATCAGATATTACAGCCCAAGATTGACAAAGGCAACAAACATGCTCCAATATTTTTAGGCAATGAACTTTAGAAACAAAATATAAGCAATGTGCTGCAAGAAAGTTTTAAATTAGAAATGATTCTTGGATTTCGTGAACAATGGATTTCTTCGATACCATCGAATTGCACGATATCACTTAAAAGGTGACAATTTCTGATATGATTGGCATTTGCGATGACTATCACCAAGGCTCAAGGACAAAAAATAACCGTTTTTGGACTCGAATTAGAAAATCAATGTTTTTTGCACAGGTAATGATATGTTGACCAAAGAGGATTTGGTCAAAAATATCGTTCATCAATTAATTTTAAGCTAGATTTACAAAAGCAATCATTATAGAGTAACAATGTTAGATGTTGAAACGTGTAAATATTTGAAATTAAAATAATGTATGTAATGTAATAAATTATTTATATTGTATATTTTTATATATTGTGATATTTAATTTTTGGATAATATTATGCAGTTAATTGTATGGTATGTTTGCATAATGGTGTTTGTGAAATATATGTATGTTAAAAGTAATATAAATGGTGTTTTAATTAGTTAACAGCAAATTTGCTTAGAATATTATATATTATAATTATTTGTAATTATAACGTGAATTATTTAAAAGTGTATTTTGAATAATATTTAAATATATAACGAAAAAAGGTTAGAAATTAAAAATAAAGATACTAATAGAAAATCTTCACAACCAACTTAAATCAAATAAATTTATAAGTAAAATCATCACTTGATACTTATGATAAATTTTATAATTTTTTTCTAAACTTTAATTTATTGTTTTTTTATTTTTTTATTAATATGAATTTGAAGGAAATTTTGATCAATAGTATTGATCCAGGTTGATCCATATTCTTCAAATAATAAGCAATTCTGCAAAGCGGCAGAATATTTCTGATGGCAAAACAACGTTTGCCGGGTCAGCAATTATATATATATTAATATATATATATATATATATATTAAGATATATATATATATATATATATATATATATATATATATTTCCGTATGCCAAAATGTTCGGAAACCTTTGAAACGTAAAGATATATAAAAACTTTCATTTTCGAATTTTTTGCGATTACTATAACTTACCCTACGGGAAGTTGAAAAGTTTTACACTTTATTATAGAAATCACATCTACTTGGACACTCGTTAAAAATTATTGATGCTTGATTGTGATGATTTGTCACATCTACTATATTCCTGATATTGCACTTTTAGATTATTTTTTGTTTTGATCTTTTAAAAACTCCTTGAATGATAAACAATATAATGCTTAAGATGGTGTCAATTTGTACCTGATGTAGTTGTTTGCTAATTAAAATCATAAATTTTATGAAAGTGGGATAATGATGCTTCGAAAAATAACAAAAGTTTCTAGATCTCCAAAACTACTGAACCTGCCTTCCCAAATATATAATCAGTTTTTCATCTTGTCAATACAAGTGAAATATCTTTTGAATTATTAAAATCAGACGCTTCGTTCTCTTAAAAATTTAGTTACGGTTTTTGACACTTTTTGCCCCGTATCTTCGAAACGGCTAGACCTGCCTTTGCCAAAAACTAATCAGCACGTCTGCTTATCAATAGAAATCAATGGAGGTATAGAGCGCAAAAGGTGTAAAAATGGTCATGCAATTTTTGAGAGAACAAATCATCCGATTAGATTAATTCAAAAAACCTTTTGATTGTGTTTAACGGTGTGCAAAAAATGGTTCTACAAATAATTTTATAGTTTTGAACTCAAATTTTTGAACTTTTTCATCATTTTCCAAAATATAAATTTTGAAAAGTTTCGGAAAATATTACAATTAAAAAAAAAACAACAATTTCTCACAAAAAAATTGAGATAATTTCGAAATTCAAAAAAAATCGGATGTTTTCAAAAATTTCCAGATTCTTATAAAATTTAAAAAAAAATACTTTTTTTTCAAAAATTCCAAAACATATCGAACTTTTGAAACAAAAAATTAATATTTTTAAAAAATTTCAAAATTATGAAAAAAAATCAAATTTAAAAATTTCTTGTAAACATAAGTTGTTTGTAGAAGATTCCCGTCGCCCAATATAATAAGCACTTAATAAATTTAAAGTAGGGGGAAGTCCCGTAACGCCGGACGGCGCCAAGCACCGGACACTCTATTTAACACGTATTATTTAAGCGAGTATAAATCTTTTCATTTTGAAATACAAGTGAAAGGGGCACGGGGGGCACACAGATACAGGATCACGCGCCAAGCCTAGCCTGTGACGCACGCGGCCACGGCGAGAGCAAAGATAAAAGTTGTACTTGATTGTTATCCGTAAAATGATAGAATATCATTAGATCTTTTAACCAATTTTCGTAGGTGCCACCGGTACTAGGTGCCCCTGTTTAAAATCATATTTTTTGATACCAAAGTTTGATTGATAGTATTAATTATTTTTTAACAAAGATTGCGGTCTTGTTAATTTAGTTTGATTTCTAACTTTGTTATCTAACATAAATCATAATTTTATAAATATTTTGTAAAATATTTTTTTATTTGTTTATAAAAAACCTTAGGTGTCCGCCACTTGGGGACTTTCCCCTATGTATTTACATTAAATAATATATTTGAAATTATTTAAAACAATAATTTATTATTTTTATTGCTCAAATTTTTAATAACGATACGGGAAGTTCCAGCAATTTGCTTTAAGGCACAATCTCATGCACCACTAGTTTACTTCCCGTGGGGTAAGTTATAGTAATCGCAAAAAAATCGAAAATGAAAATTTTTATATGTTTTTACGTTCCAAAAACTTCTGAACATTTTGGCATATCTTAGAAAAAATGGATGTATGTGTGTGTGTTGCGGATACAAATTTTTGTCGACGATTTCGTTTCAACCGATTTCAATCATTCAAAAAAAAATCGATTACTTTTGATAAGAAGACGTGCTGATTAGTTTTTGGCATAAGCAAGTATAGCCGTTTCGAAGATATAAGGCAAAAAGTGCCACAAACGGTAACTCAGTTTTTAAAAGAACGGAGCGTCTGATTTTAAAAATTCAAGTGAATAAAGTAAAAAAAATGCCATTTGGCGTTCCAATATAATCATTAGACATATGCACATCAAATTATCAGATATTTTATAGAGATTTTAACAATAAGTATAAATTTTGTTTACATTCCTATGGGTTCTGTTCCATTATTTATCAGTAGGCGGCGTCGCGGCGCTTACGCGCTTCGATATTTCATCTCTATGCAGCTAAAGCAGTATTATTGCATTGAAAAAAAGTTCAAAATTTCCAAAATAAGTCAAAAAAAAAAACAAAAAAGTAAATTTTTATCAAAAATTTATAGTTTCTCAAAAATCTGATTTATTCAAAGTAAAATTTTTTCAAAGATGTTAATCTAAAAAAAAAAAAAAATTGGTACGGGAAGTTCCAGCAATTTGCCTTAAGGCACGATGCCATGCGCCCCACTAGTTGTATGATTTAACTTCATGACTTAATGACCTTAATCCATCGAATTCAAGGTATTTTCACAAAAGTCCAGAATTATCATTTAATTTACTTTTTTCCCAGCAAACTAGTAAATTAACAAAATTAAGCTGATAAAAAAAAAGTGGCATGACCGTATCCAGTCTTTCGTACATAGAAAATTAGATATTCTGGCGAAAACATAAACTTTTCTTTTTTAAGTATGAATATCACCATTAAATTTAATTTCTCACAAATAGATAAGCAATAATTTATTTTAAAGCCAACAAAATTATTTTATTATTTAATAATACAAGTTGAAATCCCATTACAAAATTTTATTTTATATAAAACGATATACATAAACTATACAAATTAATTTGTCATTGTGATACTTACTAAAAATATAAACTAATTGATTGTAATTCCTATTAAATTTTCAAGCAATAATTAGGAATAAACAAAACTATTTTATGTTTTAAAAATATTTGTTGAGATCGCATTACAAAATTTTATTACATATAGACCCATAAACTATACGAAAATAAGTATTAACTAATTAATCTGAGCAATCTGAGGGTATCGTAGAAATCCGATTTAGGAGATTCACTTCTCATTTAAAACTTCCTTGCAGCACATGCCTTCTGTTTTATTTCTAAAGTTCATTGCCTGACAATATTGACATACTTTAATCATTGCACCAATTGCAATCTTTCAATGAGCAAAATAGTTAATAATCGAAAGCAAGACGAACAAATAATGCTCGTGTTAATGTACAGCAGGTTTGTTGCCTTCGTCAATGTTTCAATACTTACATGGTTATTTTTCAATAGACTCAATAGACGCACCATCAATACAATTAATATAAGTCTCAATGAACTGCAAGTTTATCACTACTAATATTCTCTGGTAAAACTTTGCTTTCAATAAGCATTTGACATATAATAACCTAACTTCACAAATGTATTTCGTCGTATGCTTATTATCAACACAAAATCACAATTGGCAGCATGAAAATACATAATATTTTCCAATCGTCACCATAGCTCATAGAAACGCATCGTAATGCGTTAACCGTTATGCTTATTTATCTATGGCGTTAACTCTTGCATCGAATCGTTCATTGCATTCGGTGCTCTATGGTCTTTGGTAAAGCTATGGTAAAATGTCAAAATGTTTTTTAATTAAATAATATAACATTTTGGCTATAAATTGATATTTTTAATATACCCTATGTTTTAAATAGGATTCATATGTGTACGGTGAGCAAAACAAATTTTAAATCGGTTCAGTATTTTAGGCGTTCACTGTGGACAACACCTGTGACACTAAATTTATATATATTAAGATATAAATAAATATATTTCCACGTACAAAAATATATATTAATTTTTTTTTATTATAAAACTTTACAAAATGTCATGACCACTTGTTTCTCTCAAATTCCGCCTAGCTCACTTGATACCCAACATATACTCCATGTACAGAGTTGACCTCACACTAGTTCAAAGATATATTTTTTTGGCGGGAAAGCAGATTGTAGCCGTGTTGTGAATTTGACTTTTTTTAGCACGTGAAATCTTACACAAATTCATTAAGGTATGAACACGATCGTAGTCCATCACAACAGGATAAGATTCATCTCGCATAATTTTCGAAGTTAGTAAAACATTATACGAACTTGTTGGTAGAGTATCTGGGACAGTTCTCTTGTCGTTTTTTTATGCATATTCATGCATAAAAATATATTTTAAATTTATAATAAAAATGACCATTTGTTTTTCTCAAATTTAGCCTAGTTTACTTGATTTTCACACATTAATCAAGATAACTATTTTATTAATTTAGCAGTCATATAAATTGTTACACATTATTAAAGATTGATAAAATTAATGCAAAATTAATTGATTACAATAACGCAAGCCGAAATTTTGTGATAGTAATTTTGTACTACACGTCAAAAATAACGGACTTGCACAGTTCTGAATAATCATGAAAGTTTATATGCCCAATCGAAAACAGAGTTATGTTGTTTAAGATCCCATTAAAAACACATATTAATACTTACCCCTGTTACAATAAAATCCTAGCTCTGCTATATCATGGCGTGTCATCTATCTAATTGTTTTTTTTTTTGCTAGGTAAAGCACTAAGTTGTTACGAATGCAACAGCCACAACGACACGCGATGCTCAGAAGACATACCCCCAGAAAATTTGAAGAAGAATTGCGATGACCACAAAGGGGGCACAAAATATACGATGTGCCGCAAGATTACGCAAGTCATCGAATTCGAAGTGAACGGATGTAAGCATCACTTAATCAAGTTTGCTATTTATCTGTCAAGCCGCCAGCTTATGAGATAGACAATAAGAAATTGCCAGCTTATGAGATAATATTAATAAGAAAAAATTAATACATAATAGCTGAACGTAAAGGTGTACGGTCAATACGACAAAAAAAAAAATCGACCTAAAATTTATATATGCCAGACTCTACGTTCAAGGCAAAAAGTGTTTGGTGCACTATCATAATTATAGCATAAGCTTCAGGTTTTCATAATATGTAATAATGATAAAAGACATTGTTATCATAATTCCAATAAGAAAAGTGCATGTTTCGAATAAATATTTTACTGGATATTAATACAATAATCTCAGAGTTCAGTTCAGTTAGTGAAAAAAATAAAACAAATAAAACACGTTTACTATCTATACAACTGCCAAACAGAAAAAATTTATTAAATCAAAACATTTAGATATACTAAACTCATAGACTTATTATAGTACTGTAGTATAAAGTCTGTGACTAAACTGTAAATAACGTAGTCTATATAGACTACGAAAATGATATTAAATATTACTATAAAATTTTACTAATGGCAAATCTAATTTAAATTCATAGCTGAATTATTATTAGCAAATATTAATTGACATCGAGAACTTTAATGTATCTTACAAACTCATCTTACGTTAATATATTTTTTTGGTATTTATTAATGATAAAGATAAGCCAACCACTGACATTCGCCAATTTTTATATCGCACTTCTAAGAAATATTTTTGTGAGATTTTTTCTTGAAAATTATATCTGCAAATACAGTTAAAATATATTTAATGGAGTGAAATTATAATGCATAAATTATATTTCAATAAAATCAAATGATATTAATATATGAATGAGTAATTACTTTTACTAATGTTACTATAGAATTTGCCTGGAGTCAATAAAATATCCTTTTAGCGCCTGAGCATAGAAATAAATCTAATTTACATCTTTACTTTGCTTCTTAATTTGTCGAGGATATTCGAATAATTATTTTGACACTTTTTCATGATTTATGAGTACATCGCTGGATTATGTTGTGAGACATATGATTAGAATTTTTCATTTTTGTGATGCCGATTAATTAGTTCAATGCGATTACATGAGATAAGAGTAACCTTGGTGACATTTGCCATATCGCGACAATTTCCTAACGGAAAATATCCAGAACAACGTGCACGTCAGCATTCAAACCTCGACAAGAAAGAGATTAGTAAAGATCGTCAGATAGAATTTGAAACATTCTGCAATAAAATTTAAACTATTTGTAGAGAAATATCCACACGTGAATTAAAACGAAGCGAGAATTAGTTTACCAAAATGTTATTAACAGAGTAATGAAATAATTAATTGCTTATAAAATATATTTACCAACATAAACTGAAAAAGCGATAGACAGACATAAAATTCAAAATTACGTTTATATTTTATATATTATTTTCAAAAGCAAAAGTTTGAGTAATAATCCACATGATTTAATTGGCTCATTGTTATTTTAGTACCTTAATAATTTGTGTAATGGTATCTTGTAATTTTTATATCAGTCTCGAAATAATAACTTTCAAACCCAATTATACTCTTCCATTTAAAATAATACGTTTTATATATCATAAATACTGCATATAAATAGATATTATAGCTTTAGTTATAATTAATTTATTATTTATCTATCTTAATAGAGAAAATATCACAAATCGTACTAAATTTAATTATGTTTTGTACCAATGAAGTGACTATGACAATTTTTGATTGTCTAAATATCATTTGTGGCATTTAAATAAATTTAATTATGTTTTGTACCAATGAAGTGACTATGACAATTTTTGATTGTCTAAATACAATCGTCGTTTCAAAGTACTGGATGTTTCCGCGTACTGAGAGTAATGCCAAATCAAAAAATAGAGCAGGAAGTTTTTACTAATGATCTGCTTCCGTTTTATCTTTACAGTGCCGCCTGACACACGTGTTATCAGAGGTTGCGGATGGGACGAGTCTAGTTACAAGGTGAGGAAAAACTATTAATTTCAATTTGAAACAAAGTTTTTACAATACTAGATGGCCCGACAGACGTTGTCCTGTAACCACATCTACGTTTTTTAAATATTCTATACTAATATTTACCATTCAGTTAAAAAAAATAATTATTGTTTTTCGAATTACTATTTACACCAACATATGAGTGATATTGAATGTAGAACTGCTAGATAATTCTCAATTCCCACAGTTAAGACTTTAATTATACCTTTAACAAATATTAAAATATGTTCAATAAAATTGTTATTAAAAATTATACACTGCAGATTTATTTACAATTCATATTAACGCCAAGGGTTATATAATATTTTAGTCATACCTGTAGATGTAGATGTATAAATAAATGATTTTTTGTTTATTCTCAACTAAAACATTGATTTTCCAAATGTATCACACAATAAATGATCGTCTGTCTTTGTGATTTCTGGTTATAGCATAAAATACACGTGTTGAAAATTGAAGTCTATTAAAAGGTAAAACAAATTCAGAAAGAATTATTATATAGCATTCGCGGTAAAGGTACAATAACTCCTTGGATTTTTCTACCCAAAATTATTGCTTCAATAATGTTGCCTATAATTTTTTTAATTTCGTTCTATATTTTAACTGGCTTTTAGTAATTTTAATATTTAAAATACATTTTTTTCACTAATAATTCAATATACACTATTACTTAAGTTTATATTTGAAGTGAATTAAATTGTCCAATCCTGTTCACATGTGATCTATTCAATCTCCGAACAACAAAATTATTGCAGTAAATGGAGAGGAAAAAAGCGTGTGCCAAAAATATAAACTATTTTAAAGGTAATTAAATGAGCTACAACTTTCTCTATAATAAATTTTACCGTAACTTCTCTTATTTTGAAACGGCAAAGAGTTAAAGGGCTCGAAAGACACTCTGGTTAGATAGCCGCGCACTCTTTAAACAATCATATCTCTATCAATATTTGTGCAACAGAAAAATAATAAAAAGCAATAATCAGTCAGAACAAGACCTTGAATTATTATCTATATTTCTATACGTATCTTTTATTCTTTCAGATATATAATAATGAGAAATTTTTTGTTTTTTTTTCTAATATATTTTTTTTGTGTAATCATGAGCTTTTTGGAAATCGATTGTACTAATGTTGTAGTATTTTTTAGAGTCCGTCAAGATCTCTCAACTCATGTTAATTCTAGAGGCAATACGATTATTTTTAATTTTGGTGGAAATGGCGCTCATAAACCATTTGATTTAAGTGAAAAAAACATTGTATGCGTCTTTTATCCGCATGATAGTTCACTCATTTTACACGCAGAACTACTCATTTTAAAGCTTATTTTGAGTACTCTAAAACCCCATTTTCATACCATAACACTTTATAAAACACCGATTTATTAAGATTTTAATTGATATAATTTTGTTCATTACATGATTTTCGTTAAAATGTATATTTTTAGAAATATTTGGAAAAAACTATGAAAAACGTCAAAAAAAAAAACAAATTTTCAGTAGCCAGAAACTTGAAAAGTAATTTCTCTTTTAAAAACATTATTAAACGCATTTCTTTTTTAATTAGTTCTATTATCGATAAACGACGTTATTTTTAAAGAGATACAATTGCACCATTGAAAAAGGATGTCATCCTCCCGGGAAGTAACAAAGAAATCTAAATTATTTTCACTTTTAAACTTGAGAGTAAGATGAATCTAATTCTCAATGCAAACTGGAGCACATTAAAAATGTACAGACCCAAAACTCTTCATTGATTTGAGTAAATCTTTTGTATAAAATGACAAACATATGAATTTTTGGCACAATGAAACTTCTAAATAATTTTTTGAATAAGTAAAATATTTTTGAATCGTGATTTAGTAAATTAATACAAAACACGACTGCATTTTAAATGTTAAAAAATAATAACCTGTCAAATTGAATTATAGGCTAAGTTTGATCACTGACAGATGCATGCGCAGATTGCATCACCTGTCAGACGCTTGTTGACTATATCTTATTATATTACATATTTCAATTTTTGGCACATCTCAGCTGCTTTTTGGCAATAATAATTTGACGTTGCATTTTTCTTATGTATAGTCATGAATTTATTATATTTTAATATTGTCTTAGCCTATAAGTGAATGAAAATGTTTGGCAAATGTCTTTCGGTCTTCATTTGTTTTTAGTGTCAAACTATGCCTTAAATATTTTCAAGGTCAAACAATGATAAGCGGTTTTTTGTAATTTTTTTCATTTATTTCTAACTATATTTTTGTGAATCAAAAAATCCTAGAAAATTCTTCGAACAAACTTCAGGAAGATTTATGAAAATCCGAGTAATAGTTTAGGAGGATTAATCTTTCATACGCCATTACAGAAGAATTTTATATATATATATATATATATATATATATATATATATATATATATATATAGTAATGAGCAATGAGTTATTGGTTTTTGTATTTTTTCTTTCTAAAACTTCAATTACAAAATGTCGAAAAAATATTTCAGATTTTCCAAAACACCCAATAAATGTTTTGTGCCCAATGAAGCTTAGATAGCCCTGAAAAATTAAAGGATAGTTGGTTAAGAATAAGAGGACAGTCTACAGAATTATTGCAAAGTTTAAATAAGAACATAATTGTACAGATAAATCGACGTGATACAAGAGAAGGAATACCAAATTCTTTTAGTAAAGTGTTGTGGTCAAAGATAAATTCAGGATAAATTTTATATAGTTTTATAAGAAAGATATTTCAGAAATTTTCGCTGAACCTTTTCTATCGCATCAGTGTTGTTGATTTGATGAACGTACATTAGAATCGTACATGCAAAGAAGTGCATTGTTAGAATTGAAGTGTTTAAAATTTTTCAGTATCAAACCTAAAGATTTATGTGCTTTATTACAAATATCAGTTATTTGATCAGTGAATTTAGTCTGATATTTTATTACATCTATCAATGCTGGTGTTAGAGATTTTATAATCAAAATGTATTGGAACGCGCTTATGTGAAAAACTAAGAATCTTGCACTTTGATATATTTAAATGTAATTTGTTATAGACACACCAAGAGTGGAAAAAGTCAAGTTAAGACTGTAATAATAAGCAGTCATCAATAGAATTTATTTTGAGATATAGTTTGAGATCATCTGCAAATAATGAATATGGACAGCTAATAATTTCAGATATGTCATTAATAAAAATAATAAATAGTAGTGGACCAAGAAATTAAATTGCCATTAAACTATAACTTATCATTTTTCTATGACTTGATTTATATAGCTTTATTAAAATATTTCAACACTACTTGTTATTGATTCAAAGCCTATCAACCTCAATTTGAATTTCGAATTAATTAAATACTGTTTTTGTTTAAAGGATATTTTATTTTTTTGTCAGATTTATGGGGTAATTCTGCCGTAACAAAGCTCATAAAATAGCGTTTTCATGGCAACGCTCTATTATGCTCGTTCTTGGTTGTGAAAATTATGAACATGTATATATATTTGGCGTATTTCACATATAAACAACGCAAGGGAGAATGTTATAATAATTGCATCATCGAAGATTCTATTTTTATATGATTGTTCCTTGCACGTTTTCAAAATAACGCAATTTTTATAATTTTCACTACCAAGAACAAGCATAAAAGATCGTTGCCATGACAACGCTATTATATGAGCTATGTTACGGCAGAATTGCCTCATTAATGTTTCGCAGTTGTATTCTTTAGTATTACATGAAATTTCATGTTTATTAAATATTATTGAAAAAAAAAATTAAAAGGCATACAGGATGCGACGCATTTGGGGTTCTTACATACTATTCAGTTTTAAGATGCCATTTAAATATTTCCTTATCTTAAAATATTCATAATTGTAATATTTTACTTAAACTAACTCATTTCAGGGCAAGTGTTACCAGCGTTCGGGTTTCGGTGGTCGCCAAGAGGTCTGCTCTTGTTTAGAGGACTACTGCAACGGGTCCAGCGGACTTCAAGCTAGCACAATCACCTCCCTAGTTTGTTCGATGTTTGCACTAATTGCCTTTAGGGTGCGTTGATAAGAAATATCTCACAAAAAATAAAATGAAACGCATGTACACCTAGCAAAAGAAATGAACTCATCCAATTCATTATAAAAAGGGTGAAATGTGGCATGCAAAAACAATCCATATAAATAATAAGTTAGGCCATCGCAAATATAAATAAAATATTAAAAAAAAAAAATCGGTAGTATTTTGCAGGTAAAAACTTCTTTATTTTTGTGTGTTAATATTTATATAGAAAATTTCTATACACATTCAAGAATTGTAGTATTTTTTACATCTGTTTACCTTTAGTCTATCAGAATCTTTTTAAAGCTTGCAGAAGTTATGTAATGGTTTTTACTCATTACTTTACCCAAAAAGAAAGAAAAAGTCTTTGAAAAATATTATTTTCTATAAGCGAATAATTTATGTCGATACATTCGTCCAGCCGATATATAATATCTATATATGCTGTACATTATTGTATGAAAAGCAAATTTATTTTTGAACTGTTTGAGTTGATCCACAGATTTCAATAAAACTTTGTAATCAAATTAAATTAGTCAGCAAACTTAGCAATTAAAAAATTAAAATAAATAAATTTATTAATACTAAATTTTATGAAATTTCACATAATTTTTGGGATTTATATAATGTGGTATATTCATATGAAATGATTAACAGACATGACCAACGATTATTTGATCACAGAAAAGCCCAGTTTAGAATTTCATGTATGGACAATTAAAAAAGTTTTTTTTTTTAATTATTTATCTGTTATTTATTTTAAGATTAGTAATATGTAATGCAATCATTTGAAATTAATATTCTTTATATTACTAATAAGAGATAACTTATATGCTCATACAAAACAATTTATCTGTTTAACATTTTATTCAAAAAACGTAATTAATGTAAAATTTTAAACAAATTGAGACTTGTACATTCATGATGCTATATCAATTTGTTTTTATAGATACATATTTTAATAAATATATGTATATAAAACGTAAACATTTAGATACAAATGTATGTAGTGTACTTGAATATATGTAGCAAACATTTGAATATATACAATGCAAACATGTTAGTAATAGTAGATTAATTTTATGATAAAAAACATGCACCAAAATTTTTACTGCCACATAAGCTCTACAAATACATACATGCATACACACATACATATATAGCACATATATATATATATATATATATATATATATATATGTGTGTGTGTGTGTGTGTGTGTGTGTGTGTGTGTTTAGGATACTTATAAGATTAAGCTTATATTTGAAACTATAACTCTACATTTAAAATCAAAGATAAGAATAAAGAAATATACTTCGATCAAAATTGTTTTCTTTCTATTTCGAGAAATGTAAATTGTTTTATATATTGATAATCATTATCATCATCATCATTACAATTAGTACAAAAATTAAATTGCATTCTAAGAGTCTATAATTAACAAATAAAAAAAACTAATTGTTCCAAAATTATTTTTTAAATATCTTGATGTCAATTTACGCTGCAAAATACCTTTAAAAGTACAGATCACATCGATATTGCATTAGGTATTCTCAACAAAAAAGCTCACTGATTTGGCTCATTATTCTACTTCCAAAAATGCTCTTGCTGAACGATTTTTCTATCTAAATTGTATAAAGCTATAAAAGAACTTCAACAATATTTGTATGATCTAAGTAATATACATATGAAGTATCCTACTTAAGTGATTTGTCTGTTTACGAAAAGACTTATTCAACAATATCTCTTATTATAAATGATGATGGTTGTAGGTCTAGATCAGCAGAAACCAAGGTCATTACTTTTGCAAATCATCCTGAAAAGGTCTATAGTCTTTTACCTTGCAATGTACACAATGTACCGTAATTTCATAGATAACGGTATTCTACGAGATTAGGAAGCACTGGTATTGATGTATTGATGCCATTGCAATTGGACTTCTAAAATATCTTTCTGATAAAGGTAAGAGGTTTATAACTATTGCAATGCAATAGTACGGTTAAAGCGTTTGCCTTTATCATAGAAATTGGCGAAAATAATCTTAATTCTCATGTTTGAAAAAAAAGCATAAGGTAAATGTACACTATTCCGAGATAGTACATTATTACGGGAGTTTTTAATTTTGATCGCAAATTTAATCCTAACAAAATAGCACGATTTTCGAATTTAAATATTAGTTTTTAAAGCCGTAAAAAACATTTGAAAGCATCGGTCGTGACCCGATCGCCATTTCGTAGTGGCTTGTTAGAAAGTTAGGTTATGTGACGATTCAAAATCGTGAAATTTTTGATCAGTAATAATAAGAGATTAGTTTTATAGTTAAATCAAACATATATTTGTCAATAAATTGTCAATTTCATGACTTCCGTAATTAGGTTCACACAACTGAACCAGTGAACGTAATTCCGTGAGTATCCCGAAATTACGAAAAGCCGACTTGAAATAGTTTTATCTTTTTTTTTCAACTGTGTTTAAATTCGGCGGTATTTCTGGTGTTAATAAGTTTGTTATTGACTATAGAATACTTTAACGTAATTACGGTATATGTTTTTTTCTTAAATTTTCAACCCTGATAATTGGGTTTGAAATGACTACTCTTTCGTAAGAAAGTACACAATTTTTTTACTTATTTGCATTACTCCAATATACCTAGAATATCGTTGTAATAAGAGAATCATTTGTTTCTACCTTTTCATCTATGATCAATTATTTCTGCTATATTAATTGAATAAAAATACAGGTAAACCCCATATAACGCACGGTACTTATGGGGCACGGATTCCATATTTTGCTGGTATGTATGCAGAGATTATGGGACATTCCTGTAAACACAGTAGTTTTGATTCGATTAAGGCAGTGATCTTTTGGAATATAAATATTATACAACCTGCATATATTAATAAAACGAACATACATCATAAGTTATTAAATTAATATAAATTGCAAATACTCAAAAATACGTTGCCGATGCTTGAATGCATTAGCTTTCTAATAGTATAATACAGTTTAATTAAAACTATTAAAATTATATTCAACCTAAATAGGGTACGATTTTAAATCGTGCTTTGAGTTTTTCAAAGAACGATGGCTCCAATTAAATATTCACCCAAAACCCTGAAAAAGGCTTTAAAACAAATTTGCCATATTGTATTAAATGTATTTTAAAGCTTCAAAAACATACAAAATTCCTAATCAAGCCTGATTTAAGCTAGTTGTCATTGTTAACTTTTTTTTTTTTTTTTTTTTTTTTTTTATTTGACTTCGTTATATAACATTTGGTCATATACAAAACAAAATGAATATACATTAAGGATAAATACATAACATCTTATTACTAAATTAAATTATATAACTAATTTAGATTTTACAATAAATTCATATAATATTTTATAATTTCTTTCATTTCTTATTATGCAAATCCATGCAATTGGTTTTATTATACTTTTGTCGTCATAATATTTGTCCAGCATTTCTTCTCGTTGTTTTATATACCTGCTACATTTCATAATAATATGTTCTATATTTCCGTCTTCTTCTCCACATTCACAGATAGCTGAAGACCTAATACCAATTTTATATAAGTGACTTGGAAAATTGCCATGGTTTAATCTGATTCTACTTAACGTAGTTACAAATTTTCTATCTTCATTTTTAAGACTTTTAAACCAAGTTTTTTTTCTAATTTTATTCTCTATAGTCTTATATGTTTTTCCCTTTACCGTGTCATCCCAAATTTTTTGCCATTCCTCTTCCACATTTCTTTTACTTATGTTTTCGACATCACTTTTCAGCATAATGTCCATTTTTTCTCCTTGTTTCGTTGCTATTTTTGCTAATTTATCCACCTTTTCATTTCCCTCTATTCCATTATGTCCTCTGATCCACGTAATTTTTATCTCATTTCCTATCAATTTTATATTTTCTAACTCGCTTCGAATTTCTGTATAAATTGCTTCCTCAAAAAGATTTTTTTTGTTTATGCTTATTAATTTTTCTACACAACTTTTACAATCGGTATATACAATTGCTCTTCTTATGTTCAAGTTTTTAATATATTTTACCGCTTCTCCTATAGCTACTAATTCCGCAGTATATACTGAAACAAAATCTGGTAGTTTTATCAATTTTTGAAATTCTTTATTCTCATGGATCATGGCACACCCTACTTCATTATTTACTTTAGAGCCATCTGTGTAGATTTCCTCATATCCTCTACTGTTTATAATATTTGTCTCTTCATTATTAATATTGACAAAAAATTGTTTACCTTCATCAAACCATAATTTTTTAAGATTAACGTTGTTTTCATATATCTTATAGACATTAGTTTTCTTCATGAAATTCAAACTGTCTACCATAATATTTTGCTTATTATCCCAAAATTTATTATTCTCCATTAATTTTTCCAATTCTTCTAATCCACTAATAATATTTGGCTCTCTTCTTAATATCTTCTTATAAATATATTTATGGATTAAATATTTCCATCTTAGTTTTAGAGGTAATTCTCCACTTTCAACTAACATTGCATTTATTGGCGTGGATTTCATTGCGCCAATACATATTCTGATACATCTATATTGTACTTTATCCAATACCTTTACATGTGGACTACTGTGATAAGCAATGCTACCATAATCTAAAATTGGTCTAATCAAAGTTTTATATAGCTCTAAACTCGTTTGTGGATGAGCACCCCACCATGTTTTGTTCACCACTCTTAATAGGTTTATCCTTTTTTCTATTTTCTTTTTAATATCTTGTATACATTCTTTAAATTTCAATTTTTGATCCAACTTGACTCCTAAAAATTTATTACTATTTTTAACCGCTATTGAATGCTCTTCCGTACTAATATGAGTTGGTAAATCATTCAACCTATGTCTTGTGAATACCCCTATCGAGCTTTTCTCATCCGAAAGTTCCAAGCCTTTATCCCTCAACCATTCATGAAGTTTTTTAATATTTTCCTTCATAATATTAAACGCTAGATTTAAATCCCTTTGTTCTACATAAATGAGTATGTCATCGGCATATTGTATAATATTAGTACCTCTTACCCAAATATTATCTATATCTCTTACATATATAGCATACAATAATGGGCTAAGTATACCTCCTTGTGGTAGTCCTTTATTCACTACTCTTTCACCAATTATTTTGTTATCTTTCTTCACTATTATATTCCTTTCATATATATTAAATGTTAAGGCTGACACCAATCGGAATGGTAATCCTATTTTAATTAATTCTTGGAACATTATACTTGGAACGACATTATCATATGCCCCTTTAATATCGCAAAAGAGTGCCACCACATAATTATTTCTTGAAAATGCCAAATTAATATCAACCATTAATTTACATAAATTATCCTTCGTACTCAGCCCTCTTCTGAATCCGTATTGACTTTTAGATAATATTTTATTTTTCTCTACAAACCACTCCAATCTTCTTTTTATCATTAAATCTTTGGTTTTAGCAACACACGATGCTAGTGATATAGGTCTGTAATTATCTGTATTATCTGCATTTCCATTTGTCTTTTTAAAGAGAATTATATTATATTTATTCCAGTCTCTAACTATTTGTGTATCCAACCAGTACTTATTGATTAATCTTAATAGCACTTCCTTACCTATATTTGGTAATTCAGATAACATAACGTAATGAATATTATCTATTCCTGGTGCAGTGTCTTTTCTCCTATTCATTGCGACGTCCATCTCCCATATATTAAACGGTTTCATGACTTCTTTGATATAGTTTTTATCTTTCAAGTATTGCAATCTCATACAACTATCCTTTACTCCCATTGGGGCTATTTTATTCAATAACATATCTATCCAATTGTTGTCGCATCTTTTATTTTCTTTTTCAGTATCTTCTCCAATATTTTTCAATCTTTTAATCATACTATATATTTGCTTGGTTGGTGTATTTGGGTTCAGAGTTTTAATGTAGTTATCCCAGCTTTCTTTTTTCTTTTGCTTTAACTTTGCTCTTACCTCATTTTTAACAAGATTACATTGTAAATAGTTTTCTAAGTTCATATTTTTCCTATATTTTTTTTCTGCTTCTCTCCTTTTTTTAATTAAGGTGTTACATTCTTCATCCCACCAAATTTGTTTTATTATCCTTTTTTTTCCTATTCCTTCAGTTTTTGGGATACTTTTCATTGCTGCTTCATTAACAATATCCACAAAAGTGTCATAATTTATTTCTTTTTCTGAAATCTTAATTGTTTCAATTTTCTCTTCAATTTCTTTTCTATATTGCTCCCAATTAGCCTTACTACACCTCCATTTTCTATTAGATGTAGTTTCATCAAAGATCTTTTTTTCATTTAATTCCATTATTATTGGATAATGATCTGAGCCTAGATCATCATTATACATATCCCATACTATTTTATGTGCTATGTCTGAAGAGCAGATAGTAATATCAACTATTGATTTACATATTCTATTACTAATTACTGTATTATTATCGTTTAATATAAAAAGTTGGTTCTCCTCTATCGCTTCCAGTAGTCTACGTCCTTTTGTATCTTCATAGTCACAACCCCAAGCTTGACTATGGACATTAAAATCTCCTCCAATTATACAGGGTTTTTTAATTCCATTCAGTAACCTATTCCATTGCCCTTCTGAAATATTAGCCTTTGGTGAAACATATAATGATACACATACTATTTTCTTACTTCCTAATAATATTTCTGCAGCACACATTTGACATAAATCCATATTAATGTATTCCCTATTAATTTTATATTCTTTAAACTTCATATTTTTATTAATCAATATAGCAGTTCCTCCTTTTCCATCTAATCTGTCTTCTCTAATTATAATAAAATTTTTAAACTTGTATTCCTGAGTTATTTTAAACCAAGTCTCAGATATCAAAATAACATCAATGTTTTCTTCATAAATAAAATTTTCTAAACTTTCTCTATTTGACGGTAAAGATCTTGCATTCCATTGCATAATTTTAATATTTTTATTTTTAAATTTTTTCATATTTAAAATATTAGTTTTATTTTTTTCCATAATAACTCTACTTGCCATAATTGTTTTGTTGTTGAATTTATTATATTTTAAACTATTATTCCGTACCTGTATCTTCAATAACATTGCCTATTTTATTAGTTTCCATCACTGCTTTTTCAGTACACAATGATTCTATTTCTTCTTCCAGGGCTGTCCATATATTCTGTGTGTTTATCTCTGTTTTAAAACTTAATCTTAGCCTTATTTTGTTAAAAATTTCTTTGAATTGTTGCTTCATCTTCTTTTTTTTTTCTTTTTCATCTTCATTTTTATTTGGGTTATTTTCTTCACTATTGTATTTCGTTACTTGCTTTCTCCTTTCCTTGTATTCTTCTGCATTTATTTTTTTTTGTCTTCCTTCAATTCTTAATGTCGTGTGCTTAGGTTTTCTAATTTTCAATATATTTTCTTCATTAATTTCTACTTCTTTTTCTTTAATATGATTTAACATTTCAAACTTGTTATTATTAAATCTGTTTAATTGATTATCTGATTGTTTAATTAATGAAGGAAATACATTTTGATAATCTCTGTTATAAAATTTGGTCTGTACTATATCTGCATATGTTCTCTTACGCAATATTTGCTTAGCTTCACTTATAGAAATATTCTGATATGCTTTCAACTCCTTTAATTTTTTATTATATAAATACGTTTGACAATTTCTATCATTCGCTTGATGATTATTTCGGCATAAAGCACATATTTCTATTTGGCTCACACATTCTTTTACATCATGTTCATCCGAACATTTTCTACATCTTTGCCTGCCCTGGCACTGAAGACGAATATGGCCGAACCTCCAGCATTTGTGGCACTGTATAACATTTTCAATAAAAGGTTGAACCTCGCAAGCTACTGAATGAATAAATACATTTTCTGGAAGATAACTGCCCCTGAACCAAATCTTCACTCTTTGTGTTTTATAACTGCTATTATATGCCTTTTTATTTTTAATACACTTCACTTTAATAATTTCAACATCCGTTTTAATGCAACTCATGATTTCATCTTCTTCAATCTCTGGGTCTACATTAAATATAATACCTATTCTCGTAGTTTTATGCTTCGGAATATAAGTTTTAATATTATACTCGTCCAGTAATTTCTGTTTCACCACTGTATTAGCACTCTTCCAATCATTAAAACATATTTTTATTTTATTTATACCTATAGCTGCAACATTACTTATCTTATTACTAACACTTGACACTTTTGTATGTAAAATTCTTCCTAACGCCATTGGATGTAGTCTACCCAAATTTTTATCTTTTGATTCTGCATATATAACAAATGGACCTTCGCTCCTTTCATCATAATAGAAAAACTCCTCTTCATAGGTTTTTTTATTTAAATTACTATCCATTTCTTCATTTACTTCACTTGCCCAATCGATATTTACATCGTTTTCATTAATTCCATCATTATTAGTTTTCTCTAAATGTGTTTTGTTAACTTGTACTTCAATTTCACCTTTTTTCCTTATCACACTTAACTTTTCGCGATTCTTATCAAATATTTTATTACTTAACAATCTTCTTTTCTTTCTAAAATCTATTACTCCCTTTTTAATACTTTTCTTATTACTTTTTTTATATTCACAATTTTTAACTAAATTAATTTCACTAACTTTTGTTTCATTAATATTATTATCCAAATCATTTATTTCATAATCACTAATGTCATCCATTTCGTATTCAAACTCTTCTATTGACGTAATTCTGTTATCAACTGGATTCAATTCACAATCCTCAAAATCATGATGACCACTGTCATCGTCGTCACTTTCCTGGCCGTACTGGCCAGACTCCATTGTTCACTTACTGACTCACTCGCTCTTATCAGATTATGTAAATTTATTTACCGATGTGTATCGCACGAATGCTCGATGCAGACTGCATTGTTAACTTGAAAGACTTTAAAGATTATTTTACGTTTGTTGGTTTGAATTGTAACTTTTATTTCAAGTTTAATTTTTTTTATTTTGAGTTTAAATTTTATATTTATTTCAAGTTTATAATTTTGTTTTAAATATTCCTTCATTGTTTCATCTATTTGATTTATTGATTCACCAAAACTTTCAGTATTGATAATGCTTATTATACTATTGGGTCATTCTTTTACAAATCGTACGGATTTTCGAAAAAATAAAATGTCACGTTTTAGAATTGTCTGAAATTTTTTTTACAGATATTATACATAAAATCATTTGACACGTATTTCAGGATTTTGCTGAAAAAAATTTTTTTACGTAAATATTCACGATTGAAATATGGATTTTTTTTCTCAATTTCTATGAACATCATCTGCGGTAAATTAATTATCTCCGGATGTGCTGATCGGATCAGTATTATTTTTTTTTTTATTACACTCATATTGAAGTGAACTTTGTAATAATTAATTTTAACAAAAAAAAAAAAAATTTAATCATTACAAAGTTCACTTCAGTATGAGTGTAATAAAAAAAAAAAAAAAAAAAAAAAAAAAAAAAAAAATACATATGCGATCAGCACATCCGGAGATAATTAATTTACCGCAGATAATGTTCATAGAAATTGAGCAAAACATCCATATTTCCATCGTAAATATTTACGTAAAAAATTTTTTTAACAATATCCTGAAATACGTGTCAAATGATTTTATGAATAGTATCTGTCAAGGGTATCTGTCTATGAATAGTAATGTCAAGGGTAATTGGTGTTCGGTTTGTAAAAGAATGACCCATTACTATAATAATACCAGGATTTTTATATATATTTTGGATGTTTTTCAACTTCTTATATTTTGAAGATTTTTATAAAAATAATTGAAATAAATGTTTAAAATGATATCAAAGTATTATTATTCAAATTAATCAAATTTTTTATAACCTATCAAAGTATATTCATCAAAGCAAAACAATCAAAAATGTATGCTTCGAGCGCTATAACGGAATATTGTACAATGACTCCCGGCATTATGTTCACGTGCCGAATTTTATCACGGAGTTAGGGACAAACGCGTGGTTCAGCAAATTGTCGATTATTTCAATAAATAAAAAAATCCGTAAAATTTTGGTCTATAATGATGTTATAAGTCTATTTTATAGAATAGAATAGTTTTAGCTCGTTCACTTCCCTACTTTTTTTACAAATGAGCTTTAAACTCAGACGTTCCTTAACATTCCGTAATATGGTACATTTACCTTACTGATGCAGTTTTCTCTCGGCTCATTAGTTTTCTGCCAAGCCTCTTGAGAATTTTTGAAAAAGTTATTCACAAAATATTGATTCATATTTTAGAAGAAAATAATTTTGTGCTAAAAATGTCAATTTGGGTTTATAAGAAAACACTCCATAATTGAACAAATTCACAGAGTCGTTGATTTTATTTATGAAGTTTTCACTTTAAAAAATATTACTCAGTTCTTTTGCTTAACATCAGTCAGGCTTTTGATAAAGTTTGTTATATAAATTAAAGCAGAGTTTACGATACAACTATTATATTCTACTAAAATCATTACTACCTTCTCTGAAAATCATATTTGTGTGATAAAAGATTTTTTGTCAGTTTCAATGATGCGTCATCTGTTGTTAGAAATATTTCTTCCGGAATGTTGCAAGGTAGTGTTCTTGGTACGCTGCTCTACATTATATATACTGCCGATACACCCACAAATGCAGAAACCATGATTGCAACATTTGCAGATGATACGAGAATTTTAGTTCAACATGACAACTAATTTGCTTGACTCCAAATATCTACGAAAACACGTAGATGAAATAGAAAAGTGAAAGAAATAATAGAGAATAAAAGTAAACAATTCTAAATCAGTTCATGTTACTTTTACCCTACGATAAGGTTTATACCCTCCAATTAGATTGAGTGATGTATCGGTTCCTGTATCCAATGTAGTTCAATATCTGAGAATACCTAAGTAGAAACGAATCGTGACGCAATATTGTACTTTATATGAGCTCTATATAGTTTACCAATATTGCTATAATATTATTCTGTTAACATTTTCCCATAAAGCCAATATTAAACCAATATTGGCTCCATATAAATCCAATGTTGATAAACAATATTTGAATCCCATCCAAAACTAATATAAGCTCAATATTGAAAACCAATATAAAATTAATATAAATAAACAACATTTTCGCCAAATTCAAAATTATTATTTAACCCACTTTAAAAAATATTATTTAATTTATATAGAAAAACAGTATTTAACTCGTTGATAATAAAAGTTTATTTATTCTAAATGAATACATACATTTTTAAATAGTTTATGTATTGAATCTTAATAATTTTATTAACAATTTACACATTATTTTATGATAACAGGATATATTACAGCTGATTTTACATCCATTTCAATTTAGTCAATCTAGAATAGATAAAATACATAATTGTTTACTGAACATGTTTGTTGATTTATATAATATAAATAATAAATATACTTACGTAGGGTAGGGCGGGGCTAGTTGAGCAAATTTTTACTTAAACGGATGTAGTCCTCAATGAAAAGTCTCAATAAATTGCTATACGGCTTAATGGATTTGTTGTTTATCGCATAACAAAAGTGTTAATACTAGTTTTTCGTAATAAATAAAATTTAAAAGCTACAGCTGTTTAAATGCAAAAAGTCAAGTATGCTCAATGTACCCCATAGGTGGGGCAAGTTGAGCACTAAGAAAGTATAATGAAATTATAGGTTCAATGTCGATTAGTGATGAAATAAAATAAGTTTTTAATAACCAGTTCTATATTTATAGTCTTTATTGACAGAGAAAACAAAACTTATAGTAATTTGCTTTGAATAATTAACGATTAAATAATTTAGGAATTATTTAGTAATTATTTTTATTCAGTATTTTTGTTTAAAATCATTATTTTTTTATATCATTACTCATAGACTTAGCTTAAATCTTAAAAATAATAATTAATTTCTGGAAGTTAATGATAATTGTCTTAGTGATAGAACAAGTTTAGCAACTATGCTCAACTAGCCCCAACTCGGATTTTCAAAATAAAAGTGAGTTTATAAAAAAACCGTGAGAATTATACCCAGAATCTCTGTGCATATTAAAAGTACTATAATTATATGGAAGAATAAAATTTACCTGCTTAAAAATGAATAAAATTTGACTAAACTAGACGAAAACTCGTGATGAATGACTTTTTTACTTTTTGGTCTCAAAATAATCAAAACGCCCGTGAGCCTCACTCATTTGTCCAGCGGCCACTAGCGATCGCGGGATGTTTATTTCTCCCAAACCTCTATCTTTTTGCCATATAATGCCTAAACGGACGGTGAATAGTTTTCGAGATATTTCGATAGCTCAACTTGCCCTTATGCTCAACTAGCCCCGCCCTACCCTACTTTAAACATAAAACTCAAAATTATGTTAATTAACCGCTTGATTTCAATTATAAACTATTTACAAAATAAGTTTTTAGCCAATTATTATTTGATATCATAGATCATTTTATTATTCACTAAATGTTCACTAAAAATTCACGCATTAGAAGAAGAAGAATTCACGCAGAGGAAAAAAAAAAAAATTTGTTTTTTTTAGATCGATTCAAGTTGGGGAAAGGCTGAGTAAAACCTTTGTAAATATTTAAGGGTTGTTATTGTTAAGAAAATTGCAAAAACAAAAAAAAAATTAATCATTACAAAGTTCACTTCAGTATGAGTGTAATAAAAAAAATAATACTGATCCGATCAGCACATCAGAAGATAATTAATTTACCGCAGATGATGTTCATAGAAATTGAGCAAAAAATCCATATTTCAATCGTAAATATTTACGTAAAAAAATTTTTTTAGCAATATTCTGAAATACGTGTCAAATCATTTTATGAATAGTATCTGTAAACAAATTTTCAGACAATTTTAAAATGTCAAGGTTAATTGGTGTTCGGTTTGTAAAAGAATGACCCATTACTATAATAATACCAGGATTTATATATTTATTTTGGAAGTTTTTCAACTTCTTATATTTTGAAGATTTTCATAAAAATAATTGAAATAAATGTTTAAAATGTTATCAAAGTATTATTATTTAATTAATCAAATTTTTTATAACCTATTCAAGTACGAGTATATTCATCAAATCAATACAATCAAAAATGTATGCTTCGAGCGCTATCACGGAATAATGTACAATGACTCCCGGCATTATGTTCACGGGCCGAATTTTATCACGGAGTTAGGGACAAACGCGTGGTACAGCAAATTGCCGATTATTTCAATAAATAAAATTCTATCATAAAATTTTGGTCTATAATGATGTTATAAAACTATTTTATAGAATAGAATAGTTTTAGCTCGTTCACTTCCCTACTTTTTTTTACAAATCAGCTTTAAACTCAGACGTTCCTTAACATCCCGTAATATGGTACATTTACCTTACTGATGCAGTTTTCTCTCGGCTCATTAGTTTTCTGTCAAGTTTCTTGAGAATTTTTGAAAAAGTTATTCACAAAATATTGATTCATATTTTAGAAGAAAATAATTTTGTGCCGAAAACATCAATTTGGGTTTATAAGAAAACACTCAATAATTGAACAAATTCACAGAGTCGTTGATTTTATTTATAAAGTTTTCACTTTAAAACATATTACTCAGTTCTTTTGCTTAACATCAGTCAGGCTTTTGATAAATTTTGTTATATAAATTAAAGCAGAGTTTACGATACAACTATTATATTCTACTAAAATCACTACTAACTACTCTGAAAATCATATTTGTGTGATAAAAGATTTTTCGTCAGTTTCAATAATGCGTCATCTGTTGTGCGAAATATTTCTTCCGGAATGTTGCAAGGTAGTGTTCTTGGTACGCTGCTTTACATTATATATACTGCCGATACACCCACAAATGCAGAAACCATGATTGCAACATTTGCAAATGGTACGCTGCTTTACATTATATATACTGCCGATACACCAACAATTGCAGAAACCATGATTGCAACATTTGCAGATGATACGAGAATTCTAGTTCAACATGACAACTAATTTGCTTGACTCCAAATATCTACGAAAACACGTAGATGAAATAGAAAAGTGAAAGAAATAATAGAGAATAAAAGTAAACAATTCTAAATCAGTTCATGTTACTTTTACCCTACGATAAGGTTTATACCTTCCAATTAGATTGAGTGATGTATCGGTTCCTGTATCCAATGTAGTTCAATATCTGAGAGTACCTAAGTAGAAACGAATCGTGACGCAATATTGTACTTTATATGAGCTCTATATAGTTTACCAATATTGCTATAATATTATTCTGTTAACATTTTCCCATAAAACCAATATTAAACCAATATTGGCTCCATATAAATCCAATATTGATAAACAATATTTGAATCCCATTCAAAACTAATATAAGCTCAATATTGAAAACCAATATAAAATTATTATAAATAAACAATATTTTCGCCAAATTCAAAATTATTATTTAACCCACTTTGAAAAATATTATTTAATTTATATAGAAAAACAGTATTTAACTCGTTGATAATAAAAGTTTATTTATTCTAAATGAATACATACATTTTTAAATAGTTTATGTATTGAATCTTAATAATTTTATTAACAATTCACACATTATTTTATGATAACATGATATATTACAGCTGATTTTACATCCATTTCAATTTAGTCAATCTAGAATAGATAAAATACATAATTGTTTACTGGACATGTTTGTTGATTTATATAATATAAATAATAAATATACTTACGTACTTTAAACATAAAACTCAAAATTATGTTAATTAACCGCTTGATTTCAATTATAAACTATTCACAAAATATGTTTTTAGCCAATTATTATTTGATATCATAGATCATTTTATTATTTACTAAATGTTCACTAAAAATTCACGCATTAGAAGAAGAAGAATTCATGCAGAGAAAAACAAGAAAAAATGTGTCTTTTTTTTGATCGATTCAAGTTGGGGAAAGGCTGAGTAAAACTTTTGTAAATATTTAAGGGTTGTTATTGTTAAGAAAATTGCAAAAACAAAAAAAAAACATTACAAAGTTCACTTCAGTATGAGTGTAATAAAAAAATAATACTGATCCGATCAGCACATCAGAAGATAATTAATTTACCGCAGATGATGTTCATAGAAATTGAGCAAAAAATCCATATTTCAATCGTAAATATTTACGTAAAAAAATTTTTTTAGCAATATTCTGAAATACGTGTCAAATGATTTTATGAATAGTATCTGTAAACAAATTTCAGACAATTTTAAAATGTCAAGGTTAATTGGTGTTCGGTTTGTAAAAGAATGACCCATTACTATAATAATACCAGGATTTTTATATTTATTTTGGAAGTTTTTCAACTTCTTATATTTTGAAGATTTTCATAAAAATAATTGAAATAAATGTTTAAAATGATATCAAAGTATTATTATTTAATTAATCAAACTTTTTATAACCTATTCAAGTATATTCATCAAAGCAATACAATCAAAAATGTATGCTTCGAGCGCTATCACGGAATAATGTACAATGACTCCCGGCATTATGTTCACGGGCCGAATTTTATCACGGAGTTAGGGACAAACGCGTGGTTCAGCAAATTGCTGATTATTTCAATAAATAAAATTCTACCGTAAAATTTTGGTCTATAATGATGTTATAAAACTATTTTATAGAATAGAATAGTTTTAGCTCGTTCACTTCCCTACTTTTTTTTACAAATCAGCTTTAAACTCAGACGTTCCTTAACATCCCGTAATATGGTACATTTACCTTACTGATGCAGTTTTCTCTCGGCTCATTAGTTTTCTGTCAAGCCTCTTGAGAATTTTTGAAAAAGTTATTCACAAAATATTGATTCATATTTTAGAAGAAAATAATTTTGTGCCGAAAACATCAATTTGGGTTTATAAGAAAACACTCAATAATTGAACAAATTCACAGAGTCGTTGATTTTATTTATAAAGTTTTCACTTTAAAACATGTTACTCAGTTCTTTTGCTTAACATCAGTCAGGCTTTTGATAAATTTTGTTATATAAATTAAAGCAGAGTTTACTATACAACTATTATATTCTACTAAAATCACTACTACCTTCTCTGAAAATCATATTTGTGTGATAAATCTTTTTGTCAGTTTCAATGGTGCGTCATCTGTTGTTAGAAATATTTCTTCCGGAATTTTGCAAGGTAGTGTTCTTGGTACGCTGCTTTACATTATATATACTGCCGATACACCCACAAATGCAAAAACCATGATTGCAACATTTGCAGATAATACGGGAATTCTAGCTCAACATGACAACTATTTTGCTTGACTCCAAATATCTACGAAAACACGTAGATGAAATAGAAAAGTGAAAGAAATAATAGAGAATATAAGTAAACAATTCTAAATCAGTTCATGTTACATTCACCTTACGATAAGGTTTATACCCTCCAATTAGATTGAGTGATGTATCGGTTCCTGTATCCAATGTAGTTCAATATTTGAGAATACCTAAGTAGAAACGAATCGTGGCGCAATATTGTACTTTATATGAGCTCTGTATATTTTACCAATATTGCTATAATATTATTCTGTTAACATTTTCCCATAAAGCCAATATTAAACCAACATTGGCTCCATATAAATCCAATATTGATAAACAATATTTGAATCCCATTCAAAACTAATATAAGCTCAATATTGAAAACCAATATAAAGTTAATATAAATAAACAATATTTTCGCCAAATTCTAAATTATTATTTAACCCACTTTGAAAAATATTATTTAATTTATATAGAAAAACAGTATTTAACTCGTTGATAATAAAAGTTTATTTATTCTAAATGAATACATACATCTTTAAATAGTTTATGTATTGAATCTTAATAATTTTATTAACAATTTACACATTATTTTATGATAACAAGATATATTACATCTGATTTTACATCCATTTCAATTTAGTCAATCTAGAATAGATAAAATACATAATTGTTAACTGAACATGTTTGTTGATTTATATAATATAAATAATAAATATACTTACGTACTTTAAATATAAAACTCAAAATTATGTTAATTAACCGCTTGATTTCAATTATAAACTGTTCACATAATATGTTTTTAGACAATTATTATTTGATATCATAGATCATTTTATTATTCACCAAATGTTCACTAAAAATTCACGCATTAAGTTTTTTCCATACTTACTATATATTATGAATATTTTTTAATATTATAATAAATTCTAATGTGGCGAGCATAGCTACATGGTAGCGTGTTCGATTCACATGACAGGGGTCTTTGGATCAAATCCTGTCATTAAATTATAATATTGGGAAAAACTTGTTTAGTTAATTTGAAAACAAATAAAAATTGAATTTGCTAAGTAGAATTTGAATAAAAATAGAGAAAAATGATAATAATCGAATTCGAATAGTCGAATTGTATTAGGAGTAAGAAGAGAACTTATTAGAACGATTAGAAATTAGAAATTTAAAAGAGAAATATTAGAACTTGGAATTAAAAGAGGAATGAAAAAAAGTGGAATGAAGCTAGAAATTAAATTTGAAATAGAGCAAGATTTGAAGAAAATATGAAAAAGAAAAATTAAGAAGAATATAGTATAGGATACATATATAGATTGTAAATAATATGAAAATTAGAATATAAATAAATAAAAATGTTGTAGGTGGCTAAATGCTAAAAAAATTTAAAAAAAGAAATTCTAAATTCAACAAAAATTGCTGAATGCGAAACAACTTTCATTCTACTGAAAAATGCGAGACTCTGTGCTTGGTTCGATGGTGATGCAATAGACTTATAATTAGACAACTTAGAGCAATGTTAATCAAAGGGCGGTTTCAACAGGTTTTTATGTTTTATGTTTTTTATGTTTTTGCATCATTTTATGTTATGAAGTATACGTTCATTAATTTGTCTATACATAACTCCTTTTTCATTCATTTAAATATGAGATAGTTAGTAGATTACATAATCTGTGAAACGTTACTTAGAAAAGATTTAAAACAAAATTAATAAAATCGCTATTAATTATCATTATATCAAATATGTTTACATTTATGAAATTTTAAATGTTTAGATTTATTGTTAATTTTTTTTCTGAATTATATTAAATAAATTTTATCATTACGAAACAAAATTAATATTTTCCTTATTATATTCTACGTATTGGGCTTATAGATTCTTTTCTTCTTCAAGAACTAACAAACAAATATTTTTTATAATCACACTCTTCTTCCATGTACAAAATAATAAATTGAAAGAAATCTTATTTTGCCTTTAAATTAATTTCTTAATTAAACTTTTACTCCTAAAAAACTAAAACATCTAGTGTAATCGTCGCCGTAAAATTATAAAATATCATTTCATATAACGGTCAAGAGAAATTTTGTCAATCCCGTAAATAGGGAACGATCCTGCCCAGGTTCGACGGCTCATATCATTAGGTTATAAAATAAGTCAATAAAATGTATTCCGTCGGGCCTGAAATTGGGATATATTTCCAGTCTAGTATTAGCAGTCAAAAAAGAAGGACGTATTTGTAAAATAGTATTAAATAAATTCAACGTGAATATAACAGGACTTTCATTTTCTAAAACAATCATCGTGAAGATTCCACATTTCGCCGATTATAAAAATTACAGTCCACTCAAGAAGCATATCAGCATCGACGTCATATAAATCGCTCAATTTAGTCATCTTCGACCCAGATATTTAAAGTTGATTTTAATCAACGTTTTGAGCCACGCATTTGAGCTTTGGACAGACCAGTTATCAAGACAAAAGCTTATTAGTACTAATACTAATGATAAACGTATCAAAATAATGAATAATAATAATAAATCAAAATAAATAATTATTCCGCTGCATTGAGAATTAAAAGTGATTGTGAAAGTGAAACTGTAAAAAGTAATCAAATTTCAGTTTACAAATACACCTGCTAAATTCAAGTTGTTTTAAAGAGCAGTAATTTAAGCATTAACAAAGTTATTGTTTATGTAAATTGACGTGTAATTTACGGTGAATCAAAGGACGCTTTTAGTGCATTTGCTCGAATCCACTACTGATTCGAAGCACCGCCGGAATCCAATACGAGTTTTGGGTCCCCTCGAAGATACCGCCATGTTTCCCATCAAATCAACAGAACACCAGATAAGCCATAATTTTATTTCATTTTATAAACCTGTACAGATTATTAATTAAAATTGGATCTTGCCTTGTGATTTTGGGCCAATTTCCTTAGTCTTTAGGTTTTAAATTTTATGAAATATTATATTAAATATTATAAATTAGTATTGGATTATCTAATTGTTAATTTATTTACAACACATATTTATATCATTGCTATATTAGCCTCCAATTGTAATAACATAACATTAGAATTGTTAATTAATTTGAGATTTATTAATTTATATTCATTCCGCTGCATTAGTCCGTTTGCATAGCCTAACACCTGTTATACGATATATTGTATACCATATATTGTAACGGTATACCATATATTGTAACGGTTTGCGCTTTTTTATCAAAAATATTTTATATTTAATTAAACATATTAAGTTCTAATGACAATTAAAATGGCAGAACTTAAAAAACTCATTAAAAGGCGTCAAAACTTCAAATCGTATCTTGAAAGAATGAACAGTAATAGTTGGGACGAACATTCATCGGAAATGCTTAAGGGTCTGTAAATAATGTTTGATAATAGATTCGCGGAGTATGAAAAGGTTACGGCAGCCATCCACGATTCGCTGGATGAGCAGAAAAAAGACATTTTAATCGACAATCTTTATCTCAAACTAACTATTAAATTTACACATCACATGGATAATTTAAATAGTAAATAAAATAATAGTAAAAATTGCATTAATTCAGCTATAAAACTATCGAATATTCAGATTCCAATTTTTGATGGAAAATATAACAATTGGATTAGTTTTAGAGATTTATTTATATCCACAATACACAAAAATGTTAATTTATCGGATGTTGAAAAACTGTACTATTTGAAATGTCATGTGTCTGGCAAAGCTGCAGCTTTAATTAATAATATAGCCCTCACTGATAATAATTACTCCGAGGCACGGGATTTATTATCGGCTAAGTTCGAGATCACGTGTATAATTGCCTATTCGCATTTACAAAAGATCATGGATATTCCAACGTGTTCAAAACATACAACATACAAAGTATTAAAATCTTTTTTAAATATTGCGCAGCAGAATGTAAATTCTCTCAAAGCATTGGGCATAAGAGTTGAAAATTGGGACCTTTTAATAGCCTTTTTATTATTGAATAAATTAGATTCAGAAACTAAAATAATGTTTAATACCGTTCGAGCACAAAAGGAAATGCCAACTATGTCGGAGTTATTTAAATTTTTAGAAAATCGTTGTTTAGCTTTAGAGCTTTCAAAAGTTATATCAAGCGTAAGACTTTAGTTACGGTTTCAAATATTCAGGCAGTTTGTAAACTTTGTTCAGCCGCACATCATATTTCAGAATGTACAAAATTTATTAAAATGGAAGTACCAAAAAGAATAGACATTATTCGCGATAATAACGGGTGCATTAAATGTTTGGGTGACGGACATACAGTCCGATTATGCAGATCAAAACATAAATGCAAAAAGTGTAATAAATCCCACAACACTTTATTGCACTTACAAGCAGAACAAATTTTACAAACTGAACCTAACACTATACAAATTTCCGAAACGTCCTCTGCAGCTTTACCTGCCTCACAGGTTTTGCATGCAAAATTGTCAAACACGTGCGCATTGTTACCGACAGTTTGTGTGTACTTAAAAAACAGAAGGGGCGAGAAAATTCGTACTCGATGTCTGCTAGATACGGGTTCAGAAATTAATATTATTAGTCAAAATTTGGTAAAATTGTTAAATTTAGATTGGGTTCCTAATACTGTACGGCTGACTGGGGTCAATGGCATAAATATTTATGGCAATTCCATTATCTATATATCAGTTTCAAATGCGACATCAACATTTTCCAAACGACTACCTTTTATTATACTAGAAAGAATTACAAATAAAGTCCCGTCGCAATATATCGATCCTTCGCTTTTAAATTTACCTGATAGCATTACACTTTCGGATCCAAACTTTAATATAACTGGCAATATTGATTTACTAATCGGTGTAGACTCGTTCTTTGAGATAATAAAAGGCAAAAGTATTTCTTTAGGCCATAATTTACCGGTATTGCAAGACTCGGTATTTGGGTTATTTTTGTCAGGCGAGATTAACGCGTACACTGGGAATGTGTTTAATAGTAAAAGGGTGTTTACAGTAAACAATATTTTATTGCATAAAGTATCGAGATTTTGCGAGTCGGAGGAGCTTAGTCGTAGGGAAATTCCAGAAAAGGGTAATGACAATTCTGTAGAAAATATATCTACAAATTTAAATAATCGATATAGGGTTGCATTACCGTTAAAGTCAAGTTTATATATAACTCTATGCAAATCTTTATATAAATCAAACCGCAGATTTGTAAGTCTAGAAACTCACTTAAACAAAAACACGGGCTTGCAAACAAAGTACAAAAATTTAATAAATGAATTTATTAATTTAGAACGTGCTTCTAAAATTTCAAATTATGAACCGAATACTTCACTAAATTCATTTGAATATTACTTGCCCAATCGTGCTGTTTTTATGAATGGAAGTGCCTGAATTCGAGTAGTATTTGTTGCGTCCCCAAAAATATAATCGGGCATTTTTCTGAATGATATGCATTATTTAAGTCGCAAACTACAAGAAGACATTTTTACCAATTTAGAGCGTTATAAATCTTGTAATTTTATTTTAACAAGTGTAGTAAAAATACTCATTCAAATTCTTGTTAAAAAAAGGCATCATAATTTAATAGATATTCAATGGCACGAAAATGACGATGATAAAATTAAATGTTTTAAATTAAATATGGTAACTTACAAATCTACTTCTGCACATTTTTTAGCTAACCGATACTTGAAACTCGTATTTGATGCAGGAAAAAATTATTCTTTAGTTTCATACTATTGAATATTTTCATATTCTTGAAAATCATTTTTTACGAAGCTGACATTACTTTTAAGTGAAATTTATTGGAAAAGACAAACGGGTTTAGGAAAAGGATAACTCAAACTTGTAAGCATGATAATTTCCAATTGACATGGGTTATCAACGAAGTTAGTATCCTTGATTCAATACCAGTTGAAAATCTTGAATCCAATGATTTTTATGTAACCGACAATACAAACAAATTAAATTCCTTGGGGTTGCTATGGGAGCTAGTCAGCTATGTATTTCACGTTTTTTCTACCAACTGCATTTTATTATTCCATGTAACAATTCGAGCCTTTTTCTCGTCTATTGCCAAATTTTCTATGAGTTTCGGTATTCTTTCGCCATGCGCAGCTCTAGCCAATTTAGCAACGCAAGACATACGGCAGTTAATGACAGGTTGGAACGAAGCGGTATATATCTGCATCATGAATTGTTACCGCGATTTTGAGAATAATATATTTCTCATAAAAATATGCTTATTCTACGTCACTTTTTACATTTGAGAAAAAATTGTAGGATTAAATTTCACGGTTTTTGTGCAGTATCTATGAGAGCTATTACGACTGTTTACTGTGGTAGAGAACCTACAATACACTTATTACATTCAAAATTTATAAGCTCTGTTAAAAGTATAACACTGTCTAGGCTTGAAATCTGCGCTGCGCTATCGCTCATAAAATTATATAAAATTACCATTAAGTTCTTAAATTTGGAAATGGACAAAACTCACTATTTGATTGAGCTTAGCGATACTTTACGCTGGATTATTATACAAACCAGCCTATTAATACAGTCTCTAGAAAATATTACGGAAGTGAATCTAATACCTGAAATATGGCAAGTACAGACAACCGCTGATTTAATTTCTCACGCCATCTACGGTTATAAATTAGTAATACAGATAGAATCCATAATTGATTCAAGACCTATAAGCATTTTCAATGGTATGGATAATCTTATGTTTTTGAGGCTCGGGCATTTTTTGATATACAAAGCGCTTACCGCATTTTTGGAAAGCATTGCACGGGTAATAATAGCTTCTATAGAGATAAAAAATGACTCATTTGTGAGCTTCATTACTAAAGTTATGCATTTTACCAGTAAAAATTGTGAACTAAAATTGATTTTCGCAGAATTATTATTATTGCTTCATATTATTTTTGCAGTATAATAATTTTAAAATTGGTATTAAGAATTATGGTTAACGATAAAGTTAATTTTATTGAACTTAGTAAGAAATTTTCCTAACAATTTTGACAAAATCATTCGTTTCATTATTTACTAGGATGTAAATTAACTTTGACTAATTCTATGTTAGATATACATGTCATATTTAGGAAATATTTTTGGTTAACTCTGTTCAAATATATGTCATATATACAATTACTTTGTAATTATAAGATTTCACATTTCGCCGATTATAAAAATTACAATCCACTCAAGAGGCATATCAGCATCGACGTCATGTAAATCGCTCCAATGTATTACTAGTAGTTATAACAGATATATATATATATATATATATATATATATCTATATATATATATATATATATATATATATATATATATATATATATTAACTTCCCGTAGGGTAAGTTATTGTAATTGGCCGAAAATCTAAATTGAAAATTTTTACATTTCTCGACGTTTTGAAGGTTTCTGAACATTTTGGCATACCTCAAAAAAAATGGATGTATGTGTGTGTGTATGTATGTATGGATACAAATTTCCAGTCACGTTTTCGGGCGCACGGATTAACCGATTTGTTCAAAAAACATTCGATTCCGATTGATAAGGAAAAGAGCTGATTATTTTTTAGCAAAGGCAGGTCCAGCCGTTGCGGAGATACATACTACTACTTTTAAATATTGTTGTCAAAAAAATTCTAACTTTACTTGTTTTTGAGATATTGGCAGTGGATCTTATTACCCACGAACTTTTAAGCTCCGCTCTTCCCTAATTTTTTTTTCGACTATATATTAATTTTTCGCCAGAAGCGAAATTATAAAATATTTTTCAACCAAAAAACAATAAGATTGTCATTCGAATGCGACAAATGAGTACAAGTCTTTGAGGTCCCCGACGTGAAAAGCGCGGCTCGCGCTTGAAAATATTTAATATCTTTCAACGTAACAAAGTCTCCAACAAATTGTAAAAAGAATTTTTTGGCAGAGGAAAAAAAATATGTTTTTTTTTGGATCGATTCAAGTTGAGGTAAGGCTGAGTAAAAATTAATTTACCTCAGATGATGTTCATAGAAATTGAGCAAAAAATCCATATTTCAATCGTGAATATTTACGTAAAAAAATTTTTTTTCAGCAAAATCCTGAAATACGTATCAAATGATTTTATGAATAGTATCTGTAAACAAATTTTCAGACAATTCTAAAATGTCAAGGTTAATTGGTGTTCGGTTTGTAAAAGAATGACCCTATTTGGAATGTTGATTTTTTTTAGTTTATCATTTAGGATTTTGTGATCAACACCACCATATGCTTTATTTATGTCAGTAGAGATCAGCATTAAGAAGTTGTTGTCGGAATTGGAGATTTGTATATCATTTACGAGCCTTGTGAGGTAATCCATAGTGCCTTTACCCTTTCTTAAGCCATATTGAATATTGCTTAATAATGATTGATTTTCTGTAAGCCATTCTAATCGATTCTTCAAAATTCTTCCGAAAGTCTTATTAACACATGACGGTAAGGCTATGGTTCTTTAAGATGTAGGATCTTGAAGATTCTTATTGTTTTTTAAGATAGGAACTATGATTTGACATTTTCAGTCCGGCGGGATGTAATTCTGAAGAATAATTTCATTAAATATTTTAGTTAATATTAGTTTGGCATTTTTTGGAAGGTTATACATCATGACGTAGTGAATATTGTCGATTCCCGGTGAAGTATTTGAATTCTTTTTGATAGCACGTTCAGTTTCTTCCAATGAGATGGGCAAGAACGAATGATCCACCATAAGAGAGTTATTGTCGTACAGCAAAGGGGTGTCGTTTCCGATTGGAAATATAAATATTTCTTCAAATATAGTCCTTTGTTAGGTAATTGATAGTTTTTATTTTATTAATCCTTTTAAGTGTCATTCATAGTTGTCCAATATTGGTCTCTTTGTTTAACTCGCTGACAAAATTAATCCAACTTTCTTTCTTACTCTTTTTAAATAATAATTTTGCTCTGGCATTCCCTTCGTTATATTTTTGGAAACTTTGGAAGTTATTATAATATTTTTTATATATTTTTTATACGCTTTTCTTCTTTCGAGGAAGATTTCCTGACATTCATTATTCCACCATATTGCCGTCGAATATTTCCTGATGTATATGGTAAACTGTTCTGGGCTAGGTGGTAATGTTTTTGGATGTAGGTTCTGGATCACCAGTACGACCAGGAACTGTAATGGTAGGCTGGACCCGAGCGGTAAATAGTTGAATAGTTGTTGAAATATTATATTTGTTATATGGACTCTCCAGAGTCCACTGGCAGTGTGAAAGGCCTTTAGGACAAACAGCGATTTGATAGTAATTTGTAAACACACTTCTTTCTTTGAATGATACTTTTATTATTCACTATTTTTACAATCAATATTTGTTAATAACCTTTTGGTTATCATATCAGCAAAAACTACATTTTGCTGATGTCTGACTAACTCTATGCCTGTCTCCGAGCCTGACTCCAAGTTTGACTGACTGTCTAACTTTTATCAAACTCTTATATGGGTCATTCTTTTACAAACCGAACACCAATTAACCTTGACATTTCAGAATTGTCTGAGAATTTGTTTACAGATACTATTCATAAAATCATTTGACACGTATCTCAGGGTTTTGCTAAAAAAAATTTTTTTACGTAAATATTTACGATTGAAATATGGATTTTTGGCTCAATTTTTATGAACATCATCTGCGGTAAATTAAATATCTCTGGATGTGCTGATCGGATCAGTATTATTTTCATTCATTACACTCATATTGAAGTGAACTTTGTAATGATTAAACAATTGTTTTTTGTTTTTGCAATTTTCTTAACAATAACAACTCTTAAAGCCTTTCCCCAACTTGAATCGATCCAAAAAAAACGTATTTTTTTCTTTTTTCTCTGCAACAAAATTCTTTTTATAATTTGTTGGAGACTTTGTTACATCGAAAGATATTAAATATTTTCAAGCGCGAGCCGCGCTTTTCACGTCGGGGTCCTCAAAGACTTGTACTCATTTGTCACTTTCGAATGACAATCTTATTGTTTTTCGGTTGAAAAATATTTTATATTTATGCTTCTGGCAAAAAATAAATATATAGTCGAAAGAAAAACATTAGGGGAGAGCGGTGCTTAAAAGTTCGCGGGTAAAAAGATCCACTGCCAATATCTCAAAAACAAGTAAAGTTAGAACTTTTTTAACAACAATATTTAAAAGTAGAGGAATATTTAAGTTGGCTTCAACCCGTTCTGATATAATCACTGTTAAAGCTTACATGTGGGTGGGGTAAACAGAGTCAACCACACCTTCATACTGGCCTAGGTGTAAATAATAAGGAAATAGTAAATAAAAAATTAAATTAAGTTAGAAAAAAGCTATTTTTCTGCTGATATATATTTCTGACAAAGCATCAGATCAAAGCTATATCTAGTATTTTCTTTAAAAAAATATACGAATGAAATTTTTATTTAACATTGGCTATATAATTTAGCTATTATTACGTAAAATTTCTTTAAAATTAAAAATAAGTTGATCCCTTTTTATCCAGGCTATGGAGTAAAGACGAAAAATGACCAATTTAAAAAGAATAGCTGAAAATATTTTTTTTATTATTAGAAGAATCTAACTGAACAATCCGTCTACATTCAAATATTGTTGTTAAAAAATTTCTAACTTTACTTGTTTTTGAGATATTGGCAGTGGATCTTTTTACCCACGAACTTTTAAGCTCCGCTTTCCCCTAATGTTTTTTTTTTCGACTATATATTTATTTTTCGCCAGAAGCGAAATTATAAAATATTTTTTAAACCAAAAAACATTAAGATTGTCAGTAGAAAGTGACAAATAAATACAAGTCTTTGAGGTCCCCGACGTGAAAGAAAATATTTATGTCCCCCGCGCTTGAAAATATTTAATGTCTTTCGATGTAATAAAGTCTGTAACAAATTGTAAAATAATTTTGTTGCAGAGAAAAAAAAATGTTATTTTTTGGATCGATTCAAGTTGGGGAAAGGCTGAGTAAAACTTTTGTAAATATTTAAGGGTTGTTCTTGTTAAGAAAATTGCGAAAACAAAAAAAAATTTTGTGATCATTACAAAGTTTACTTCAATATGAGTGTAATAAAAAGAAATAATACTGATGCGATCAGCACATCCGGAGATAATTAAATTACCGCAGATGATGTTCATAGAAATTGAGAAAAAATCCATATTTCAATCGTAAATATTTACGTAAAAAAATTTTTTTCAGCAAAATCCTGAAATACGTGTCAAATCATTTTATGTAAAATATCTGTAAAAAAAATTCAGACAATTCTAAAATGTGACATTTTATTTTTTCGAAAATCCGTACGATTTGTAAAAGAATGACACATATACCCTTGCTCCAATAGCTGTATTAGGCTATTCCATACATTATATACTAATGCCTCGCTTAATCTATTAGTAAGAAATAGATTTTTCAGTTTATCTAAGTAGCTTTTGCTATCGGTAACGATGACCACTTTAGTGACTTTGTGGATTTCGATATATTCAATTGCTTTTTTCATGGCTATTAATTCTGCTGACCAAACTGAAACAAAGTATTGGAGTTTACATCCTATTTTGATATTATCGTTTTCATAAACTAAAGCACAGCCAGTTTTATTATTAATTTTTGACCCGTCTGTAAATATAACTTTATAATCCTTTATGTTGATTGCATTCGTATTGAATATTTTTTCTATGGTATAACTATTGTCTAATGTGAAGAAGTTATAGTAAGGGTGTTTATTGTATTTATTTGTATCTGTTCTTGTTTCGATTATCTTTAAATAGCTATATACCAAACTTGGCTTGGGACGATTTCTCCAATAATCACTTGTTTATGTATCTATGGCTACATTCTAAATATTTTAGATTGCTCTATTATTTTGTACTTGGTATTTTATAAGTACAAATTTGTTACTTAAATATTGGTATCTTGAATACAAAGGCATTTCTTCACATTCCACCAACAAGGCGTTTGTAGATGTAGAGATCATTGCCCCTATACACAATCTCAAACATTTATATTGGATTCTGTCTAGCTTTCTGCAATGAGAAGAATTACTGAAAGCTAGACTTCCATAATCCAAATATGGTCTAATTATTGTTTTATACAAATTTTGGGCTGTTGTATGGTGAGCTGCCCACCATGTCCTATTTACCATACGTAAAATGTTGATTTTTGTTTCAATTTTTGTGATTACCTGATTCATATGTGTTTTAATGGATAATTTTTTGTCGAATGTGACGCCCATGAATTTATTGGTTTCTCGTATTTTGATTCTATGCTATTTAGTTGTTAGTGATGTTCTTTCTTCTAGCTTTCTGCATCTTGTAAAGACTCCTATTGAGTTTTTTTCATCCGATAATTCAAGTCCTTTCTTTGAAAGCCATTCATGGAAGAGATCTATGTTACGGCTCATCACCTCATTGGCTTCCTGAAGGCTTGATTTTTCTATATATATTACAACGTCATCTGCAAATTGCAATATTTTGGTACCTGTTTCCCATATTTTTTCTATGTCTCCTACATAAATTGAGTATAAGATGGGACTAAGGATTTCTCTCTGTGGCAGGCCTTTGTAGATTTTTCTCAGCCCTATCAGTTTCCCATTTATTCGGAAAAATATCTTCCTCTCTCGGATTTTAGTCGTAATTGAGTTTATGATGTTTCCTGGTAATCCAGTGTTAGCCAGAGTATCTTTCAGCACCTCTGGTAGAACGTTATCGAACGCTAAATAAAGCAACGACATAATTGTTTTTTGCCATTGATAGATATAGATCTGTTATAAAAATTGTTAAGTTGTCATATGTTCCCACGCCCTTTCTAAATCCACATTGGGATTTGGGAAATATGTCATACTTTTCTACCCACCATTCTAATCTTCTCTTGATCATTCTATCTTTGACTTTTGCAATGCAGGAAGTCAAATATATGAGTCTATACGATGAAACCAAATTTGGGTGTTTATTCATTTTTCTAATAAGTATTATCACTTGTTGCCCCCAATCTTCTATTACTTCTGGATTCAGCCAAACTTGGTTAATTATATCTACCAGTATATTTTTAGCTTGTGGTGTCAAATTTACAATCATTGAATATGATATGCCGTCTTTTTCAGGAGCTGTGTTGTGGCTCCTCTTGAAAGCAATTTCCAGTTCCCCCAGGACGTTTTTATTTCCGTTGCCTAAACCATTTTTGGCACCCGGTGTTGATAGATAGTCGATGATTTCCTCGCTAATTTCTTCAGGGATATTACTATATGTGTCGGTCCCGTTCGTGTTTTTCTTGAGACGTCTAATCATTCCAAATACTTCTTTGACTAAAGTATTTGAATTCAATTTATTGACGAATTCCTTCCAACTGTCTTTTTTCTTCTTCCTAAAAATGGTTTTCTTTTTTTTGTTTTTGATTTTCTTGTTTATATTCTCACACGTTAAATAGTTTTTATAGTTGGATTTCTGTCTATAAGCTTTTTCACTCTCTCTCCGTTCCTTTATTAGCTAATTACATTCGTCATCTCACCACACTGGTTTAATAAACCTAGTATTGATCCATTTCTTCCTTTTTGGAATGCTTTTTTCTGCCGCTAAGTTAATTATCCTTATAAAATCTGTGTACGCTTTTACGGGGTCACTTACACAAAATCCATTTAGTTTATTTTCTAAATGTATTTGATACTTTTCCCAGTCTGCTTTATTGAGATTCCATCCAAGATCGTTATTGTAGAGTTGTGGAGCTTCCTTTTGTTTTAGAGTTAGAATTATGGGGTAATGATTTAAGCGCAGAGACTTATCGATTACACTCCAATCTATTTTGTGCGCTATGTCATGAGAGCAAAATGATATATCAACTGCTGTAAAATTGTTTTTAGATCTCAAAGTTGAATTTCCATCATTGAGTATAAATAAGTCATTGGACTCTACGGATTCTAGTAAATTATTTCCCATTCTGCTATTCTATTTACCTCTCCATGCATAATGGTGGGCGCTAAAATCACCGCACAAAATGAATGGGTTTTAGAACTGTGACAATATATGATTTCATTGGCTTACTGAGATATTGCTGTTAGGTGCAACATAAATGGATATAATGATCAATTTGGTGTTGCAGAACATAAGTGTTATTCTTTTGATTTGGCACTTGTTTACATCTACTGTACCTATATTAATGCTCTCTGTATTGAGTACTGTGATATTATACTTGACTATTATAGCCGTACCTTCATATCCCTCATTTCTATCATTGCGGAAGATCTTGTATTCTCTGAAAGTGCTGTTGTTACCACATTTTAATCATGTTTCTGAGAAGGCCGCTATATTAATCTTTTTCTCGTATAGAAAATGTTCAATGCAGCCTTTATTGGAAAACACTGATCTACAATTGTATTGCAATATTTTCAATTCCAGTGTCATTCTTGTCATTTCGGATTTGTTAGGTTTATCTGATCTCTTTCCATCCGATTAATTATGGCCATTAGCACTTGGTTATTTTTTTGGTTGGTGGGATTAAATACCTCCTTTAGTCTTTTGATTATGTGGTTCAGAGATAGTTGCTTTGATGTGTTTCGATTTGGTTTTAATCCTCTTTTCTGTATATTCGTAGTTCTAACATCCTTCTCTTTTGTTTTATCTCTGTTGTCCTCTTTTGTCATTTTCGTAATTACGTTTTTATTTTTATTAAATGCTATTTTATTTGTATTTGGTGACGCTTTTTGTGCATCGTTTTCTATTTTATTGTTATTATTAGAGTTTTTAATACTGTTGTCAATCACAAACGCTTGTATTGTGTAGTCTCCGTTTCTTGGACTGATTCACTTCCGTATTTTCTGGTTCTTTATCTCTTGTGCGTTGTTGGTGATCTTGAATATCGAGAATTTTTTTTGTTTTTTAATTCTAATCTTGTTGTAATTATATATGTGTAAGGGCGGTTCTCCAAAAAAATTTTTGCTGCATTAGAAATTGCATTATTAATTTCCATTATTTCCTTTAATTTAATTTTTTTTTGCAGAATTCGCAGTTTTTGTTTATTGCCTGATGTCCATTGCCGCATAATGCGCATTTGGGCTCTTCCTCCTGTCACGTGGCCATATCGGAGGCAATTATAACATTGGATTATTTTGTTGTATTGACTCACCCGGCACTTCACCGCATGTATTGTTACTTTCTCAGGTAACCTTTGACCTCAGAAAGTTAGAACGCATACGGGCGTTTTTACATAATCGTTGTTTTGTTTTTTTAAGAATTTATTTGACTTCTAATATTTCCACTTTAGATTTTATATGTTTCAAAATATATTCTTCTGATAGGTCGGTGTCTACGTCGTATATTACTCCCTTTTTTATTACAGTAGAAAGTGGTATATATGCCCTTGCGCCGATCTCCGAGAATATGTGGTCCACTACCAACTTGTTTGTGAATTTGTAGTCATAACATTCAATTTTGTTAATTCCGATAGCTTCCATTTTCTTTATATATTTGTCCATCTCTGGCTGCTTGTCAAATATCTTTCTTCCTAATGCCATGTGATGTAGTTTGTCTATGTGCTTGCTCATTGATTTCACATAAATTAAAAATGGTTCTATGTCTTTTTCTGTGTACAATACTGTTTTAAATACTCTAGTATTTTTCGATTTATTATTGTTTTCATATGTATTATCATTAATCTTATCGTTGGTTTTTAAATTTTCATTAATATCAATTATCGCATTATTATTAGTTTCTTGGGAAGGATTGTCCCCTGTGAGATTTCCACTACCACTGTTTTTTCCTCGAGTCGTTTCTAGATTTGTTATTGTTTTCATTGGCTTGCTGTTTAATACATTGTCATTTTCTTGCACTGAATTGTTTGTTCCTTTAGGTGTAACATCACTATTTAAATTATTTAAATTAGCGTTTGATTCAGTTTCCCTATCTTCTCCATAACATGTACGCAATGCGTTTTCTATGCACGGACCTAATTGTATTTGTTCACGGTCATCGTCGGGACCCTCTCCGTAGGGTCCGCTATCCATGGTATCACTATTTCAACTACCTGCTACGGATTACTCACTATTCAACACTGAGGTCTTTATCGCTCGAACGCTCGTTGCTAACTGACTATATTATATTTTTATATTACCTTAGCCTATAAGTGAATAGAAATATTTGGTAAATGACAGTATTCATTTGTTTTTAATGTCAAACAATGCCCCAAATAATTTCAATGTCAATCATTATATTTCTATGAATCAAAATGTACTAGAAAATTCTCCGAACATACTTCAGGAAGATTTATGAAAATCCGAATGATAGTTTTGGAGGATTAACCATTCATACCTCATAACAGATGAATTTTATATATAAGATATATATATATATATATATATTATATATATATATATATATATATATATATATATATATTAAACTGTAATTGTGTATTTGTTTGTATCATTCCTGTGATTATGAGAGGTTGTTTGGTAGCTGGAGCTGAGCGGTTGATAATATAGAAACACTGGTTCTTGGTTAATCTTGATATTTTATTGTTTACTATTTTTTCAATTAAATAATTTGTTTGATAACCCTTTGGTTATCGATAGTCAGAGACTACATTTTTCTAAGTATCTAAACACTAAACCTGACTCCAAGTCTGGCTTCTGACTTGACTCCTGACTTCTGACTGACTAACTAAATTTTAACTTCTTCTTATATACTAAATAATTGTACACAAAACGTGATTCCAAAATCTAACAGCAAAGACCGAAGAACTTCGGATAACCTTCAAATAGCACGTAGTGCTTCAACAAAACAATAAATAATAAATTTTTTTTATTACAGAATAACCTCCCCTTCAAAGGTTTTTCGTCCTCAAAAAACATTTAAAAAAAAAAATTGAACAAAATGAGTTCCATCTCTTCCTCCGCCCTTAAAAACTTTTGTCCTCAAAAGTGTTATTTCTGTTAGACTTCGTTTACAAACAATTAGGCTCTAAAAAGAAAATCAATTAGAACATTATATCATAACTTGAAATAATTGAGAAAGAAAATGCATGAAGCTACATATACTTTTTGCTTACAGTGTATTTAAATATTATTTATATATATTTGACCTAATAGCATTTATACCTATAAAATTTAACTTAATCAACAATCAACTGCAATAAATGGTCTTCGATTATGTAAAAACATTACTGAAAATGTTATTTATAAAAAGTAAAACAAGGCCATGAATACTAATAAAAAAAATTGGAAATAAAATATTAATATAAAAAAAAGATTAACTCATAAAAATTGAAGAAAAAATTTTTTTTTTATATCTGTGAACTACATTGTTTCAACATTACCATACTCCCAAAATTTTGCTTACTAATCAAAATTGGAGAAAATTTGCTTTAAAACCAGATAAACTGCATAATGTTTATGTTTACTAAACGAAATGAGCTATTTTGTTTACTATTGCCTTGACTTCAGTTGACCTCGTATTTCTTTGGGTATTTATCTAATATATAAAATTCTTCTGTAACAATGTAAGTTTCATTAATCCTCCTAAACTATAATTCGGATTTTCATGAATCTTCCTTTTGATTCATAGAAATATAGTTAGATTGTAGAAATAAATGGAATAAAATACAAAAAACCGCTTATCATTGTTTGACCTTTAAAATATTTAAGGCATGGTTTGACATTAAAAACAAATGACAACTGTCATGTGCCAAACATTTCTATTCACTTAAAGGCTAAGGCAATATTAAAATATAATAAATTCATGATTAAAAATAAAGAAAATGTAATGTCTACATTATTATTGTCGAAAAGCAGCTGAGATGTGCCATAATTAAAATAATATAAGATGCAAATAATATAACATGCGTCTGACAGTCTGCGCATGCGACTGACGCGCACGGCGAATCGTGTTCTCACCGCACTTTGCGAACAGATTCGCCGTACGAATTCGTGCAAAAGAGACGAGCCATAAGTGATTGCTCTCAAAAATATTCAATTTGCAGTCGTTTTGTCTTACTATACTGTGGGAGTTGTAATTATTATGAAAATATATTAAATTATAAACTCCCAACATATAAAAATATATAAAATTTATTGCCTATAAAAATATTACGATATGAAAAATATAAAAATGACAAGTCTCCTGTTGTTTTTTTTACAATCCCTTACAATTTTACTCCCTGCTTACCAATTATAAAATATGCATTATTCAATACGGTGATAAATTTTGTAAATTTATCTGAACAAAAACTTCACATTAGCAATTACAAATCCTATATGGGTTGTTGAAACAAGATTATGTTTACAATATGACGATGCCAGAAGAGGCATGAAATCCGAAGAATACAAGGGAATGGTGGACGCGTTTAGAAAAATTTATCATCTAGAAGGTGTGAAGGGATTGTACAGGGGTTTTATTCCTGGTATGTTTGGTGTTTCACATGGAGCTCTTCAGTTTATGACATATGAGGAAATGAAAACTCGATACAATATATATAGAAAAGTGCCAATTGATACAAAGATGGGCACATTGGAGTATTTGATATTTGCTGCAATATCTAAACTTATTGCTGCAGCGGCAACATACCCTTACCAAGTAGTTTGTGCAAGGCTCCAAGATCAACATAATAGATACACTGGAACATGGGATTGCATATGCAAAACATGGAGGTACGAATCGTGGCGCGGATTTTATAAAGGACTTGGGACTAATTTGATTCGAGTGACTCCCGCCACAATGATCACGTCGGGGTCACCAATGTGGGAGTTGTAATTATTATGAAAATATATTAAATTATAAACTCCCATCATATAAAAATATATAAAATTTATTGACTATAAAATATTATGATATGAAAAATATAAAAATGACAAGTCTCCAGTTGTTTTTTTTACAATCATGACTAGCCTGCTTGATTTCCCCACAATACTAAGTCACAATACAAAAAAAAAATACTTATTCAAAAAATTATTTAGAAGTTTCATTGTGTCAAAAATTCATATGGTTGGCATTTTGTACGGAATATTTACTCAATGGAGCGCTTTGGGTCTGAACTTTTTTTTACTGTTTTCCAATTCGTTTGGAATTTTGGAATTAGGCTCATTTTACTCTCAAATTCAAAAGTGAAAACAATTTAGACTCCTTTGCACTATCCGGGGGGATGCCATTTTTTTAGTGATGTAATTACGTTGGGTGTGGATAAAAGAACTAATTATAAGAGAAAAATGTTTAATAATGTTTTTCAAAAAAGCATATACTTTTCAAGTTACTGGCTACTGAAAATTTGTTTCTTTTTTGCGTTTTTTATCAATAAAAATAAAATTATATAAAAAAAATCCTAATAAATCGCTATTTTACAGTGTTCTAGGAACAATATTAAGTTAATTTTGAAAATGGGTTTTTATAGTTCTCCAAATAAGCTTTAAAAGAAAGTACTTCTTTGCGTGTATTTTTTTTTTTTTTTGTTACAATTTATTTTTGTTAATCAAGACTTTAATGTCTTATTTACAAAATTGATATGAGCAAAAAAAAAATACAAAAAAAAAAACAAAAAGTGCAATACATTGAAAATAAAATGAAAAAAGTTAAAATAAAAATTAAATTAAAACAGTAATACAAAAAAAAAACATAAATGAACGATGACGTGATGATGTATGCCGCGTACTACATCAGAACGCGTGCAGACATTGGGCTAGATGTTTTGTAGATCCGAAGGCCATTTCTTGCTCAATCTTATTATCGGTCTATGAATTCGCTTGAATTGTAGGATTTGTATGCTGGATTAATTTATTGTTGAAAGATGAACTTCTAATCTTGATCATTTCGTTGACTGTTGAGATTTTCAAGTCCTTATGTAGGCAAAAATTCGAAATATACCAAGGCGCATTAGTAAGGATACGCAGAATTTTATTCGGGCACCTTTGGATGATGTTTATGTTAGATTTGCATGAGCAACCCCATAGTTCGATTCCATAAGTCCAAATGGGCACTATGATAGTTTTGTACAAAAATACTTTGTTATCGAGAGAGATTTCAGATTTCCTCCCAAAAAGCCAGTAAAAATCTTTTATTTTCAGTTGGATTTGTTTCTTTTTATATTCAATGTGCGTTCTCCATGTCAATTTCGAATCAATGTGCATGCCTAAATATTTAACAGAATTGCATAGTGGAATTATTGAATTGTTCATGATGATAGGTGGACTGTTGTGATGTTTTGGAGAAACAATTATGTGCTGAGATTTTTCGATATTGATTTTGATATTCCATTCTAAAAACCATTTTTCGAGACTAGATAAATAATTTTGTAACTGACAAATTGCTGTTCTAATATCGGATGAAATCGCATGAAATAATAGCTATGTCATCGGCGTGAGTGCATATGGTTAGAAGATCATCTATGGGCATATCGTTTGTAAAAAGAAGATAAAGTACAGGGCTTAGCACACTGCCCTGTGGTAACACGCATTCTATATTTCTGATGCTCGAAGTCACATCTTTAATTTTGATTCTATTACTTATTATTATATTAAATTGATACTAGATATTGAAGTAGTTTGGAAAAGTTGTTTTGAGTTTATATAGGAGTCCTGAGTGCCAAACCTTATCGAAAGCCTGGCTGATATCTAAGAATACGGCTACGCTGTGTTCCTTTCTATTCATGGCTTCAAGAATACGAGACACCGTTCTGTTGCATTGTTGAATTGTAGAGTAATTTTTTCTGAAGCCAAACTGATGGTGAGGAATCCAACCAACATTTGGGTGATCTTCTGACAATCTCTGCAACAAAAGTCTCTCTAAAATTTTCGATAATATCGATAAAAGACTGATAGGACGGTATGAACTAGCAGTGTGATGGTTTTTGTTTGGTTTAGCGATCATAATAATTTCTGCAGTCTTCCACGCTGTGGGCCAATAATTATATTGAAGAATGGCGTTGAAAATATTTGTTATATATAAAATACCTTTTGTAGGCAATTATTTTAACATTTTTGGAGTAATCTTGTCCATACCCGGCGAAGATCTATTTTTCATCCTTTTAATTTCACATAAGACATCATTTGGTGAAAAATATCCTAACGGTGTAGAATGAATAGGTTGTTTTACAAAATTGTTAATTAAATTATTCTGGGAAATATTTCGAGCGCTAAAAATGCTACTTAGATGGTCAGCAAATGCCTCCGCTTTTTCTTCGTTGCTTTTTGTCCAAATGAAACCGTTTTGGTTAGTTATTTTCAGAGGAGGGTTTTGTAGTAGGGGTTTACTTTTATTCTTGAATGGTTTCCATATGGAATTATTGTACCTATTTAGCTGCAATAAATACTACCTGAATGTACAATTCTTCCATTTTTTTATTTTTTTCCTCAGCGTGTTATTGAGATGATTAAGGGATGTCTTATCCGTATGTAGATGAGAATGTTGCCAGGTACGTCTTGCTCTTCGTTTCTGTGCGATTAGCTTCTTAATGTCTTGCGGAATTATTAGATTATCATTTCTTGGAATAATATTCGGGGTTATCTGCTTGGTTGTTTCACGTACAATCTCAGAAAAATATTCTATTTTATTCTCTATATCAATTGCGCTTGTAGGCCTAGATTTTGGAAATAATTTTGAATCAAGTTTGGATTTAAATTGAGTCCAGTTAGAAAGTTTGTTGTGTAGAATATGATTGTTGATAGCTGGAGTAGGAAATGTGCTAAACGTCACAAGTATTGGAGAATGATCTGAAGAGAGATCGTAACTAGATTCAATATTAAGATTTAAATGATCGATACCTTTTACAATAAAAAAATCTAAAAGGTCTGGAACTTTAGTAGGGTCAGAAGGCCAATATGTTGGACTACAAGTTGAAATAAAGGAGAGGTTATTTTGCCCCATGGCTGCATGAAGTATCTTACCTTTGGCTGTAGTCAGTCTAGAACTCCAGGCAATATGTTTACAATTAAAGTCACCACCAATGATAAATTTATTACTTAATTGAGAGAAAAATGAAGAAAACTGAGCACAAAAAATTTTGAATCTTGGTGGACAATAAACAGCAGAAACACAAAAATTACATAAATTTGTTTCAACTGAAATTTGAGTTGCTTGTAGAAAATCATCACAAATACTAGGTAGAACAAAATGCTTTATATTATTTTTGATTAATATAGCCTAACCGCCGCGACCCCTGCCACTTGGGTGATTTGAGTTATAAGTAGTGTAGTTATAAATTTTAAAGTAGTTTTTTTCAGTAAAGTGTGATTCTGAGATATATAAGATATCTATTAAGTTTAATTTAAAAAAACATTCTACTTCATTTTTGTGAGGTAATAAACCGTTGGCATTTCATTCAGCAATTTTAATTATTTTTGCCATTGTTTATGTTATTGACTAACGTGGATAACATATTTATTATAACGGTGTTCTGTTGTATAAGCTGATTGAAGACATTTTTAAATTCTAAAATAAATGTTGCTAGAGAATCAGATTTTGGATTTATTGATGAATGATTAGAAGTAGAATAATTGTTTTTTGCAATGTCTGCATAGGATGAGCCATGAATTGTTGGCTTCAAGGCCGGAGAAATGTTGTTTAGATTATTAGTATTTTTTAAATTTTGGTTATTTGGATTTGTATTTATGACTGATTGATTTACTGGAGTTTTGTTTCTTTGTTTTTTGATTTTTTGGAAGTAAGAGCAACCGCGATAATTAGCTAGATGAGCACCGTCGCAAACATAACAGCATGCCGGAGCATTCGGAATTTTTGTACAAGCTTTTGTATTATGATTGTCACCGCATTTTAGACAAGCGAATGTTCTATTGCAATATTTTTTGGTGTGATTAAAGAGTTGACAGCGAGTGCATTGTATAATGTTATTAGACTTTCTCGGTAATTTGACGGGTATTATGCAGTTGAATAATTTGTAAATGTTATAAATATTTTTGTTATTTCTATTTGGTTCCAGATCAACAAAAAACATATTAAGAGGTTCTTTTGTTATTCTATGTCTAATATTTAGGATATTACGTACGAAATGACCCTGTTTTAATAGTTCTAATTTAATTGACTCTGTGCTTGTTGAAAAGTGTACATTTCTAAGAACAACCCTATAAGCCTTCTCTTCTTTCAATTGATATGTATGATATACAGCATTAGTTTCTTTTAGATGTCTGGATAAAGTTCGAAAATGGTCTACAGAATTACAAAGAATTTTAAATGTATTGTTAGCTAAACTTCTCAGGAAATATTGATCGTGCGGAATTATTTCATTTAATTGATTTGACATATCATTAATATCGTCAACTCCGTAAATAAATATTGGAGGGGGCTTACTGACTGGAGCCGGTTTAACTGAATTGTCATCATTAACTGTGTCTATTGTTGAAAGGGCCGAAAATCTGTTTTGAATTTTGACATCTATTCCTAATGGTTCAAATGATGTTTTTCTTTTTTTGAAATTGACTACTTGCCATGAATTAGGAGGTTTCTTGACATCAGATTGTGGATGAGAGAGACTTGTAGATGCATTATTACTAGATGATAATACTTCCTGCATTGAGTCAGAAACTGATAAAGTTGAAAGCAGCGAGATCTTTTCTGATGTGAACATATTGGTCCGACCTTCCTCGCGAGGAATCTTGCTAAATTTGCTCGATCCAATTACGGTCCTTCGTGGTTTTGGGATTTCTGTTGGTTTACAGTCCGATTTCATTTTTGCTTCTATATCTTGATTAAAATGTAAGACATTTTTTTGATTCCACAAACGCACATTAGAGTCTCGATTATGAATGGTTTAAATAAGCAATTTTTTAATTTTCTGTACACTTTTGTAAGCTTTTCATGCAATTGTAATAAACCGTAAAATTCAATCTGACATGCCTGCGTGTAAAATGAGTGAGCTATCATGCAATTAAAAGACGCATACAATGCTTTTTTTCATTTAAATCAAATAGTTTATGAGTGCCATTTCCACCAAAATTAAAAATAATCGTTTTACATCTAGAATTAACTTGGTTTGAGAGATCTTGATGGATTCTAGAAAATACCATAACATTAGTACAAACGATTTTCAAAAAACTTATGATTTCATAAAAAAATCCATTAAAAAAAAAACAATTTTTCATTATAATATCTCTGAAAGAATACGTATAAAAGTATATATATAAAAATTCAAGGTATTTTTCAGACTATTTATTGTTTTTATTATTTTTTGTTACACAAATATTGATAGAGTTCTAATTGTTTAAAGAGTGCGCGGTTCTCCAACCGGAGTGTCTTTCGAGCCCTTTAACTCTTCGCCGTTTCAAAATAAGAGAAGTTACGGTAAAATTTATGATACAGAAAGTTGTAGCTCATTTAATCACCTTTAAAATAGTATATTACAAGTTATGATAAAATCAGAATTAAAAGAGTTATATTCCAATTAATGCGGGGTGTGGTAACGAAATGCAAATTGTTTTCATTTCTGAACTTTAGATTAAGATTAGCTGGACATACGCTTTTTTCCTCTCCATTTACTGCAATAATTTTGTTGATAGTAGGTTGAATAGAGCACATGTGAACAAAATTTGACAAATTAATTCACTTCAAATATGAACTTAAGTAATAATGCATATTAAATTATTAGTGTGAAAAATGCAATTTAGAAATTAAAATACTAAAAGCCAGTTAAAATATGGTACGAAATGATAAAAATTGTAGGCAACATTATTGAAGCAATTATTTTGGGTAGAAAAATCCAAGGTGATATTGTACCTTGGCCGCATGCTATATATTAATTCTTTCTGAATTTGTTATACTTTTTAAAAGTTTTCAATTTTCAACACGTGTATCTATGCTATGACAATAAATACATGGTGATAAATTTGGAAAATCAATGTTTTAACCGTGAATAAACAAAAAATCATTCATTTAAACATCCACATCTACAGGTATGTCTAAAAATATTGTATAACCCTTAAATTCAATAAAATAAATTGAGCTATTGGAAATAAATTTGTTCTATAAATCGCAGTGTATAATTTTTAATATATAAAGGGATAATTAAAGTGTTAACTGTGGGAATTGAAAATAATCATTTTATTTAAAACAGTACTACATTTAACATCACTCATATATTGGTGTAAATAGTAACTCGAAAAACAATAATGATTATTTTTAACTGAACGGTATGAACATTAGTATATGATATTAAAAAAACGTAGAGGTGGGTACAGGACAACGTCTGTCGGGTCATCTAGTAATTATATAATTTTCGTAATCGGGGTAATATCATAAATTTAAATTTGTTTCTCTTCTTGTTATGAGTTGACGACGATACCAACTTTTTGCTGTTCGGAATTTGTAAATTTGCAAGTTCTTTATTTTTAATTAAATTCATATTCTTGTCGTTGAACACGTCTATTGTAGCTGCTAAATCATTTTTTATAGTTTTCATTGTGGCGGTATTTTTCTTATTGCATGTATTTTGTGCTGCCTGAACTCTTGTATATTTTTTTCTATAATTTTGTCATTAATGCGACTTCTTTTAATATGCTTCTTCTTCTTTTTCCTTTTTATTTTATTTAAAGCAGTTTTTATTTCTTCTTCATTAATTATTTTGATATCTTCTTGTTTGTTGTATATTTCTTCGATTACTGGAATCGCATCTTGGATTTCTTCAAATTCAGCCATTCGTATGTTCAAATTTTCTTCATCTTCATCTTCATCTAATATTTTTGCAGCAATTGTCGTCAATTCTTCGGTTTCAGTGTTTTGAATCAGATTTTCGACTGTGTGTTCTTCAGATTCTTCTTCAGTAGATTTGAATGTGTTGTCTATGCCGTCATATTTTCTTATATTTTCAAAAACCATGGTCTTTTCATAGTTCAATGCATCGTTGCTATCATTGTATTCGCCTTGGTTAATATTTTTATAGATTCCATTTTGTCTGTAATTAGTTTTCTCTTCATATATTGATTTTCGGCGAATTTTTTCACATTTTGTAATGTGGTGTCTTCTTTTCTTGCAATATCTGCATACAACGTAGCGGTTATATTGTTTGTCATAGGTAACATTTAAATACTTTTCTTCCTTGATGGCAATATTTTTAGCATCCTCAAGATTTTTTGGTTGGCTCCTTTAACAGTAGTTTTTATTTCCCACTGGAGGCCTTTAATGAAAACTGCTAGAGCTAAGTCACAATATGAGGCATAAATTATTTCTTTTTTTGAAAAATAACATTCAATATAAATTAATATTAGCAAATCATCAAATTTCTCCGTTGATTCGGCATTTCTTCTTGTCATTGTAGCTAGTTCGTAAATTAAATCTGTAATTGATCTGGAATCTTTAAATTTTTTGATTAAAATTGGTTTAATATTTTCCCATAACCTATAATCAGACCACTTCATGCAATTAAGTGCTGATGCATATAATCTACTGCGAGCAATTTTAGATATTATTTCATAAGTTTCAAAATTGACGTCTTCTACAAATGAATCTATTATGCTTATATACCTAAAGAGATTATACGAATTACCATCAAATTGTGGTATAGCTTTAACAGCTAACTTGATTCTGATTTCGCTTATTGCCTCACTATACTCAACATCTTGCAGAAAAATCCGGAAAAAATGAGTTCCATCTTGAAAGTGTGATGTTGTCCAATTGGCTTATTGTAAATCCGGTCGTGGTCTCTGTTGTTCCAAAATTGGTCTTTTTTGATAGGCGCCACCATCCCTCAAGTTTTGCTGCGAATGATTCTCCGGTTTACCAAGCTGTGGCGGCTATTTAACTCGATGTCGCCAGACGAAAATCCACCAGCACTGCGAGGGAAATTTTCCGCTAAGCCACCATGAACTGTAATTGTGGGGTTGTTTGGATCACTCCTGTGATTATGGGAATTTGGTTGGTAGCTATAGCTGAACGATTGATAAGATAAAAACACTGGTTCTTGGTTGATCTTGATATTTTTATTGTTTACTATTTTCACAATTAAATAATTTGTTTGATAACCCTTTGGTTATCAATAATCAGAGACTACATTTTAGGTATCTAAACAATAAGCCTGACTCCAAGTCTGGCTTCTGACTTGACTCCTGACTTCTGACTGCTTAACTAAGTCTTAACTTCTTCTTATATACTAAATAATTGTACACAAAACGTGATTCCAAAATCTAACAGCAAAGACGGAAGAACTTCAGATAACCTTCAAATAGCACGTAGTGCTTTAACAAAAACAATAAATAATATACATATACGAGGTGTGTTCAAAAAGTACCCGGAATTACTAATAATTAAATTTCGCGGGTCTGGAGTGTCTGATTGTCAATTTTTTTTTTATTGTGTTGGTATACATGCCCCTAAAGTATGATGAAATTTTCAGCTATATTCACTGTTTACTTTGTCTGTGGTAGTCGCTAAGGTTCGACGTGTTTTTCTGAGCTCGGCGATTTTTACAATGGAAGAATTGAAAAGTCAAAGAATTTGTATTAAATTTTGCGTAAAAAATGAAATAAAGTGTTGCAAAGTGCAAAAATTCACCAGATATGGCTCCGTGTGACTTTTTCCTATTCCCAAAGTTGAAGAGACCCATGAAAGGACGGCGGTTTTCCTCGATTGAAGAAAATCTCTGAGAGTGCTCAAGGACATATCAAAAAGTGAATATCAAGGGTGCTTCGAAAATTGGAAAAAACGCTGGCATAAGTGTATTATATCTGGGGGGGACTACTTTGAAGGGGACCACATTAATGTAGACGAATAAATAAATATTTTTTTGAAAAAAACGAAAATTCCGGGTACTTTTTGAACAGACCTCGTATACATATACAAATAATATACATATATACATAATAAATAATAAATAATATACATATATACATACAAAAATAAAATGAAACACACATTGAGCTTTAAATCTAAAAATTTAGACCCAGCACAAAATTTTGCACTAACATTGATACAACTAACCAGTTTATATGTTTATAGTTTTGTATATAATTATAATGAAAGCTTTATTTCACAAAAATGCAGAAAAGTTAAAGCATTTTTGCATAAAAACTTGTAATAGCTATGGTTTCCGAGGCGAATATGAATACCGTTCAATTTGCCGAACACATGTGGGTTAAGAATTTTATTCTTAGGGACACTCGAGGGTTTTTTACAATCAGCGTTGCTATGTGTGGGCAAGTAAGGCTTGGTTTATATGACCGAAATTGACTTTGTAATAATAGGTAAAGTTTATATGAACGGATTTAGTTTCACTAAGTGGAAATAAATTTAGAAACATTATTAAGTAAAACTTGGTAACTTTCGCAGAGTAAGAAGATGTCTTTTCTCTTGTTTATACTATTTCTATCTAAGGTGATGAAGCAAGATTCTGCAAAGCTTCTTTATATTGTGTATTTTGTTTGTGGTAGAGAATACGGGCATTATAAAAGTTGAATGTGTGTTTGAAATTTTGGATATGGTCTGTTATCAAGGTTTGGTTTTGTAAACGGTTTTTAGAATTATTGTCGTGTTATTTAAGTTTTTATCAGATTTTGTCCAGTTTAGCCCACATAAGTCGAAAAGCAAATATTGCAATTTAATTTGTAGACAATATTGGACGTACGTTCTAAGCTTGCGGGTGATTTAGGATTTGAATGAATGAAAGTCAAAATTATATTGAAAGTTAACCTGATGTCTATCTTATGAACACTGAAAAAAGTTTTTTTATATATGGTAGACAAACGTTAACGATAAAATTCATTAGAAATTTCAATAGGGAAGGAAAAAAAATCGTACTATTGATTATTTTGAGTCTATTGGTAGTGACGGGGTTATGAAGAAGATATGGGTTGTTAATTGAAGTCGTACGAATGAGGAATAAATTAAAAGCCTAAAATTGTTTGTCTGAGAGTAGGATGGCATGGTCGACTAAATTAATAATAGCACCTATCTTCATGCTAGAAGGATTGTAAGAATAATATCTTAAATACCTGCTCCACTAAGTAGATTTGTGGTACCTATTAGTAATAATTTGATTGTCTATGGTTTTTATAATTTTTGCATCTATAAAGCTAATATAATTGTATTGTTCTTTTTCAAAAGTAAAGAAAGGTGCTCGTTAAACAAGATGAAACTGTGAAGTAAAATTTCTAAATTTGTAACAGGAACACAAGTGAGAATGCCATCAACGTATCTGTAACAAAAATGAAGATTTAAATTTTAGAATTAGGCATTTAGATCTTTAAGCAAGTTCTGCGAGTGCTGGGAATATCTGGAAGAGCCCATAGATATGCCAAAGATTAAAAATGGTCGTTGAATTCGAATTAGGTATTAGAAACTAGAAAATTCATTGACTCGAGAAACCAATGCAGTAATAACGTTGTATGGCATGCGATTTCGTCCCATCTAGCAGTGATGGCATCTAAAATTAATTGTAAGGGAACGTTTGTGAATAAGGTTACTACAATTAGACTAACTAATAAGGAAATATCAGGAATTGTTGACAATTTCAAATGAGTTTTTTGTGAAGAAATGAGACTTAACAGTGTCTGACGAGGGTATATTGCGGAGATATTTGGAGAATTTTGAAAGAGGAAGGTTTAGGTCAGCAACGATAGGTCTGAAAGGAATGTTATGTTTATGTAGGGGTGAAGTTTTTTAATTGCAAATATGGAAAATATGTTTTTTGTCTGAAATTAACTCCAAGACTTTTTCTAGGTGCGTAGTTTTATCGAAAATAAATGTAATGTTTTCCTTGTCGGCGCTCGTTATTAAAATGTTGGGATTTTCTTCAATAAAACGTGCACGCTATAATGTCTCTAAGGATGTCTATACCGTCGATTTTTTGTCAAAGGATTTGATAAACAAGAAAAAATTTTTACAAAAGCTGAATGGGTATTAGTTTTAATTTCAGAATTTTTAATATTATGTAGAATTAACTCTAATCTATTAAGTACTTTGATAAAATTATATATACATATATATATATATATATATATATATAAAGCGAGAGGTTTTTCTTCAGATGGTGAAATAATATAATAAAATTGTTTCTTGGGCATCCATCCAGTAATTAAAAAACAGTTTTAATGAAAAATGTTTTTATTTAGAGAACACATTTTGTAAAGTGTAAGTAAACAAATGTAAAGAAACTCACCATACAAATAAATTTGAAAAAAAAAACACAAAAACCCATAAAATTGCACGAAAAAAATAAATATGAAAAAAAGTGATAAAAACGTCGAGTTATAATAAATTTAAAAAAAATTGTAAAATTAAAATAAATAATATATTTTATTATAAAAAAAGCTTATTCCAAACGAACATGTTGTTAGCTTGGAGCACGTATTATAGTACGGGAGGTAGCAACGTTTTCGAGCAAGCATTTTAGTCAGGCTGGTTTTTTGGTATGTGGCCGTCTGGAAGTGGTTGCTTTAATTAGTGAGCAGCCAACTTTTACAGTGCGATTTCAAAATTTTAAAAGCATTTTAGTCAGTCCAATTTTCGTTTTTTTGACTTCGAATAGGTTCACCAGACTCAAATTTTTTGTTGCCAGACATTTTGGGCGCTGTTAAATATGTGCCAGACGCCAATTTATTTATTAATTTTTTTTAAATTCAAATCATTTTAGTCCGTCTGTAATTTTAGTATTATGTTCATTAAGGGTCAAGAAACATAAAATTAATTTGTCAGACGTTTCTGCGGTTGTTAACCATGTCTGGCAAGCAAAAATGTCTGGCAATATGATACTAGTTTATAACATTTTAGTCAGTCCAATTTTCATTTTTTTTTTTTTGACTTCGAATAGGTTCAGTAGACTCATATTTTTTGTTGTCAGACATTTTGGGCGCTGCTAAATGTATGCCACATGCCAAATTATTTATTAATTTTTTTAAAAATTCAAATCATTTTAGTCCGTCTGAAATTTTAGCAATATGTTCATTAAGGGTCAAGAAACATAAAATTAATTTGCCAGACGTTTCTGTGGTTGTTAAGCATGTCTGGCAACGAAAAAAGTCTGGCAATATGATACTAGTAGACAGAGTGAGACAATCGCCAAATACATTGGCGCGAATAAAACAAAAAGCTATTATACTCGTAAGAGCACAATTACGTGTACTAGCCAGAAAACCTTAGGAAAAATCAAGTAACTATGTTAGACAGATGTGTTTATTATAAACTTCTCTGCAAAATTGTGTTTATACAATTTCTTCTTTAGAATCACTGTTTCTGACAAATTGCCATCTGAAAAGTTGCAGCCTTTATACATCATCGAAGGTGAATTATGAGTGCAAAACAAAAATCCGTTGATTTGTGTTGGATAGATGAGTAATGAGTCTTTTGATATATCACATTGTAGTATCAGTCTTTAATTAGCTTCTTCCTAGAGCAATACCTGCCAGATTTATTGTCCTAGTGTGGGAGGGTCGCATACCTGATTGTTTTGAAGGAATTAAACGAAATAATTATGTATAAATGAATGCGAGGTGTGTTATAACATACACAGTGCTCAAACAGTTATCATATTGAATAAATATGTCAGTTTCTAGTACCAACACATGAGAAGGAAAATAAATTGTAGCTAAATTACTATATTATTGTATCATTAAGCCATAACACGAATAAATCTGTATAATAGACGTTTTTATTCGTTGTTAAAAAAAAACAATATTCCCAATTATAATCTTGATTCAAGAGACCTAGGTCGAATGACAATCATTATATAGTGATACATATTGATCTAAAATGATCCCATTTGAATTTTTGAATTATTAAATACACTTCGATTTTTAAAAAACATTGCTCAATTTACAGCTAAAAGCTGAAAGAAAAAAGAGCGGAGAATGTTTGCTGCATAATATATACTGTATATATATATATATATATATATATATATATATATATATATATGTATATATATAATATATATATATATATATATATATATATATATATATATATATATATTATATAAAGCGAGAGGTTTTTCTTCAGATGGTGAAATAGTATGATAAAAATTGTTTCTTGGGCATCCATCCAATAATTAAAAAAACAGTTTTAATGCAAAATGTTTTAATTAAGAGAACATACGTTTCGGGTCCAGATTTGACCCATCTTCAGTGCATACAAATAAATTTTTAAAAAAATATAACACAAAGCACAACACAAAATTGTAGCGAAAAAATAAGTATGAAAATAAATTGAAAAAACATCAATTTATGAAAATTTTTGAAAATTGTAAAAATTAAAATAAATAATATGTTTTATTATAAAAAGGCTTATTCCAAAACACATCTTGTTAGTTTGGAGACAGAGTTACGTGTTGACACGTAACACGTATGTTCTCTTAATTAAAACATTTTGCATTAAAACTGTTTTTTTAATTATTGGATGGATGCCCAAGAAACAATTTTTATCATATATATATTATATATATATATATATATATATATATATATATACTAGTATTTTAAGATTCTATTCTAGGAGTAGCTTGAACTGGTGAGGTAGCAAAACTAATATTACCAGTATTAAGTATAGGTATGTGTTACAATTAGTAGCTGCTAAAGCTAAGTACCATGTAAAATGAAGTCATTCGACTCAGTTAACTTAGCGATAAAAAAGAATTTGCGTACAACAAAAATAATAATTATTCTCAGTTCTCATTACAAAACTTAAAATATATGATATTCTTAGGAAATTGACGATGTTACTTAACCACTGTCGAGTCAAATTTTTGGAAATATTAACAGCAATAGTTTAGAATCATTAAAATATTTTTTAGAGCTAGTAAAATTAAAAAATTGACTAATATGATGCAATTTTTATTCTCTCTTTTCTAATTAGGTCTTTATTTAACTTTATTTTATTTGTTTTATGAAAATATTATTGAAATTGCACTAACTTTGAATAGTATACGTATTGCGCTCTTACGAGTATAATAGCTTTTTGTTTCATTCGCGCCAATGTATTTGGCGATTGTCTCACTCTGTCTACTAGTATCATATTGCCAGACTTTTTTCGTTGCCAGACATGCTTAACAACCGCAGAAACGTCTGGCAAATTAATTTTATGTTTCTTTACCCTTAATGAACATAATAATAAAATTACAGACGGACTAAAATGATTTGAATTTTAAAAAAAATTAAGGAAGAAATTGGCGTCTGGCACATATTTGGCAGCGCCCAAAATGTCTGGCAACGTAAATGTGAGTCTGGATAACCTATTCAAAGTCAAAAATTAAAATTGGACTGACTAAAATGTTATAAACTAGTATCATATTGCCAGACATTTTTGCTTGCCAGACATGGTTAACAACCGCAGAAACGTCTGGCAAATTAATTTTATGTGTTTTTACCCTTAACGAACATAATAATAAAATTTCAGACGGACTAAAATGATTTGAATTTTTTGAAAAATTAATAAATAAATTGGCATCTGGCACATATTTAGCAGCGCCCAAAATGTCTGGCAACAAAAAATTTGGGTCTGGTGAACCTATTCGAAGTCAAAAAAATAAAAATTGGACTGACTAAAATGTTTTTGAAATTTTGAAATCGCGCCGTAAAAGTTTGCAGCGCACTAATTAACGCAACCACTCTCAGCTGCCAGACGGCCCGTACTCTAACCAAGAGAGCACCATGGACCACATACCAAAAAACCAGCCTGACTAAAATGCTTGTTTTGAAAACTTCGCTGGCTCCAATACTATTACGTGTGAAATGTGTGCATACGTGTTTGCGGAAAATAGTGGAAACTGTATCGTCATTGTATGAGAGAACGGGATGGAGAGCATTTTAGTGGTTTCATATTAAAAAGCTTTTCTCAGCGATCATGCGCAGTAGGAACAAAAATAAAGCAAAACAAAAATATAGCATGTGGAAACAATCCATAATCAACGGTTAAACATAATATGTGGACAAAAATGAAAATATAGAAACATAATAAAACCATGATATACAATGTAAAAGTGAAAAAATATGTGATGAAAAGAAATTTATTAAGAAAAAGTATAAATATTAACTATAAAACGATATTAGTTTTGGAACAAAGTTATTATATAAAAATTATAACATAGTATAATATATATGTATATATATACGCAAAACAAACAACACATATATGTATACACATACACATATATGCCTTGTAGCTACATTGGATATAAAAAATGCTTTCAATTCTGCAAACTGGGATTGCATTATGAATGCACTCCGTGACAAGAACGTGCCAGCATACCTCTGCAATATAGTCGCAAACTACTTTACAGACAGAATTCTAATGTATGATTCACGCGATGGTACAGAAGAATATAATATAACAGGAGGTGTGCCGCAGGGCTCTGTTCTAGGCCCTTTGCTGTGGAATATTATGTATGGCCTATTGAGATTAGAGATTCCAGAATGTGTAAAACTAGTAGCATATGCAGACGATGTTGCCATAGTAGTTGTCTCCAAACAAATTGAAAACATCGTAAGTCTATTCGATATTACATTTAGAAAAATTAATTGGTGGATGGGAACAATGAATCTCCAATTAGCACAACAAAAAAGTGAAGCTGTTCTTATCACTAGAAAAACAATAGAGACCATCAAGCTAAAGATAGGAAATCTTGAGATCACGTCAAAACCTCACATCTGTTACCTTGGTGTAATGCTTGATGCTCGTTTGAATTTCAATCAACAAGTGGAACACGTTAGTGCTAAGGCGTCAATAGTTAGGAAGAAACTTGCTCGACTGATGCCTAATATTGGAGGTCCTAAACAAACCAGAAGGATATTACTATCGTCAGTTGTTACTTCTGTGCTGACATATGGTATTTGCATATGGGCTGATGCTCTTAAATCTCAAAAATCGAGGAGAATGGCAGGGCCCTTATATTGTCTCAGTGCTATAAGAATTGCTTGCGCATTTCGCACAATATCGGCGGAAGCAGTGTGCGTCATTTCAGGAACTGTGCCTCTCTTACTCTTAGCAGAGGAAAGACGGACAATTTACCATAGAAGATATCAACAACTGAGTCCTGAAAAGTTAAGATTAGAAGAACGGCAGAATAGCATAGACCGATGGCAGCAACTGTAGGATGTCACAGTAAAGGGCAGATGGACGCATCGTCTCATTCCTAACATCAAAGTCTGGCTAAGTTGCAAGCACGGCGAAGTAAATTATTATACTACGTAAATGCTATCGGGGCACGGCTGTTTTCGAGCCTACCTACACCGCTTCAAGCACGATAGCTCGCCGGATTGCCCATATTGTTTGGGCGAAATCGAAGATGCTGAGCATGTGTTCCTCGTGTGCCCGTGATTTGGTGCTCTACGGGATGATGTGGAAGAGACATTGAGATGCAGAATTACCCCAGGTAATATTGTTGAAGTGATGCTGACCAGTGATGCTGCTTGGAACGCCATAGACAGATTTGCGAGAGACGTTTTAATGGACCTGCGTTCTATAGAGAGAGAAAGGGCGAATGGGACTTCGCTCATTTAAAAGATAAGTATAATGTTTATGAACTATAACATTGATTATAACAAGTTAAAAATTTATATCATTCTATATCCTCCCCCCACAAAGTAATGCCTAATGGCGGTTTCCGTGGGGACCAGAGACAAGGGCAAAGCGGAGGTTTTAGTCGGTATTATACCAGGGCGGTATTGAGTCCGACATACCCAGACAGAAGACCGGTCTGGAATGCATAAAGGCATTTCCTTCGCTATACAAATATATATATATATATATATATATATATATATATATATCTTATATATAAAATTCTTCTGTAACAATGTAAGTTTCATCAATTCTCCTAAACCATAATTCGGATTTTCATGAATCTTCCTGAAGTTTGTTCGGGAAATTTTCTAGAATGTTTTGATTCATTGAAATATAGTTAGATTGTAGAAATAAATGGAAAAAATTACAAAAAACGCTTATCATTGTTTGACCTTTAAAATATATAAGGCATGGATTGACATTAAAAACAATTGACAACTGTCATTTGCCAAACATTTCTATTCACTTATATGCTAAGGTAATATTAAAATATAATAAATTCATGATTATAAATAAAGAAAATGTAATGTTTACATTATTATTGTCGAAAAGCAGCTGAGATGTGCCATAATTAAATTAATATAAGATGCAAATAATATAACATGCGTCTGACAGTCTGTGCATGCGTCAGAGCGCACGGCGAATCGTGTTCTCAACGCACTTTGTGAACAGATTCGCCGTACGATTTCGTGCAAAGGAGACGAGCCATAAGTGATTGCGCTCAAAAATATTCAATTTGCGGTCGTTTTGCCTTACTATACTAAGTCACAATACAAAAAAAATTATTTAGAAGTTTCATTGTGTCAAAAATATATGGTTGGCATTTTGTACGGAATATTTACTCAATGGAGCGCTTTGGGCCTGAACTTTTTTTACTGTTTTCCAATTCGTTTGGAATTTTGGAATTAGGCTCATCTTACTCTCAAGTTCAAAAGTGAAAACAATTTAGACTCCTTTGCACTAGCCGGGGGGCTGCCATTTCTTTTCAGTGGTGTAATAACGTTGGGTGTGGGTAAAAGAACTAATTATAAGAGAAAAATGTTTAATAATGTTTTTCAAAAAAGTAAATACTTTTCAAGTTACTGGCTACTGAAAATTTGTTTCTTTTTGGCGTTTTTCATCGTTTTTTGCTAATATCTTCAAAAATATACATTTTAACGAAAATTATGTAATGAACAAAATTATATCAATAAGGATCTTAATAAATCGTTATTTTACAGTGTTCTAGGAACAATATTAAGTTAATTATGAAAATAGGTTTTTATATTAGGTTGTCAAATATCTCCCTTCCGCTTTTTTGTATTATAATCCAAGAGCCAAAAAACGGAAGGGAGATATTTGACAACCTAATAGTTCTCCAAATAAGCTTTAAAAGAAGTACTTCTGCGTGTAAAATGAGTGAGCTATCATGCAATTAAAAAACGCATACAATGTTTTTTTTTTCATTTAAATCAAATAGTTTATGAGTGCCATTTCCACCAAAATTAAAAATAATCGTTTTCCATCTAGAATTAACTTGGTTTGAGAGATCTTGATGGATTCTAGAAAATACCATAACATTAGTACAAACGATTTTCAAAAAACTCATGATTTCATGAAAAAATCCATTTAAAAAAAAACAATTTCTCCTTATAATATCTCTGAAAGAATACGTATAAAAGTATATATATGAAAATTCAATATATTTTTTAGACTAATTATTACTTTTTATTTTTTTTTTGTTACACAAATATTGATAGAGTTCTAATTGTTTAAAAAGTGCGCGGCTGTCCAACCGGAGTGTCTTTCGAGCAATTTAACCCTTCGCCGTTTCAAAATAAGAGAAGTTACGGTAAAATTTATGATAGAGAAAGTTGTAGCTCATTTAATCACCTTTAAAATAGTATATTACAAGTTATTATAAAATCAGAATTAAAAGAGTTATAATCCAATTAATGCGGGGGGGTGGTGACTTTTTTAACTTTAGATTAAGATTAGCTGGGCATACGCTTTTTTCCTCTCCATTTACTGCAATAATTTTGTTGATAGTAGGTTGAATAGAGCACATGTGAACAAAATTTGACAAATTAATTCACTTCAAATATGAACTTAAGTAATAATGTATATTGAATTATTAGTGTGGAAAATGCAATTTAGATATTAAAATACTAAAAGCCAGTTAAAATATGGCACGAAATTATAGAAATTGTAGGCAACATTATTGAGGCAATTATTTTGGGTAGAAAAATCCAAGGTGATATTGTACCTTGACCGCATGCTATATATTAATTCTTTCTTATACTTTTTAAAAGATTTCAATTTTCAACACGTGTATCTATGCTATGACAATAAATACATGGTGATAAATTTTGAAAATCAATGTTTTAGCCATGAATAAACAAAAAATCATTCATTTAAACATCCACATCTACAGGTATGTCTAAAAATATTGTATAACCCTTAAATTCGATAAAATAAATTGAGCTATTGGAAATAAATTTGTTCTATAAATCGCAGTGTATAATTTTTAATATTTCATTGAACATATTTTAATATTTGTTAAATGGATAATTGAAGTGTTAACTGTGGGAATTGAGAATAATCATCTTATTTGAAACAGTACTACATTTAACATCACTCATATATTGGTGTAAATAGTAACTCGAAAAATAATAATGATTATTTTTAACTGAACGGTATAAATATTAGTATAGGATATTAAAAAAACGTAGAGGTGGGTACAGGACAACGTCTGTCGGGTCATCTAGTCTTATATATAAAAATGGAGCTGTCTTTCAAATGTCCGAATAAAACTCGAAAACGGTTGAATTGATTTGGCCAGTCTTAGTCTTGAAAAATTCGTACCAATCCAGAGATTGTCCAAAAGGTGAGATAATATTTCAAATCGCGTAGAAACTTTATATTTTTTATTTTAAAATTTTTGGTAAACAGCACTTAATTCAAAATGGCTTCCCACACAATATTATTCAAATGACAGATGTATCGCATACTCATATGTCAAATAGATGATTGTGAAGTTGGAACAGATTATGTGTTATTCTTTCAATTTTAAAATTTAATTATTTATATATTTTTAAATGTTAATAAGAGAGCTTATTTTGATTTTATATGAGATTTTTATTTAATTCTCAAGTGTTTGCTCACTGCCTATTTGCATTCTTTTATCAACAGCTTGAAATAATACTATTATTATTGATTGATTAAGGCTTGCTTATGAAAAACTAAATAAATATATTTGTTTCAAACGCTGTGCTGTGCAAGTACTTATTGGATTTATGTGAATAATGTGTTACCATAACATTTTCTGAATTATATTGTTATTGCATATAGGTTATTCAAATTGAGATCCTAAATTTGGAATTCATCAAAGGGGACACCATAGACAGCGATATGAATAAGAAAATTGGATTATAACACAGATAGTAATTTTAGGAATCATATTCATAAAAATCTCAATTATGTGTACATACAAGTACAAGATCTTCGGAAACAAAGTTGTTTGAAAATTGCTTATGAAGATCGCATTATGACATGTGACATCAGCATAAGTGCAGTTTAATTAGATATGGAAGTAATCATTACAAATATTTACAGTACAATCTATTTATAATATAAATTTTTCATAACAATTATGAATACTGTGTTACCAAAACATTTTATGAATTATATTATTATTGCATTTAGGTTATTCAAATTGAGATCCTTAATTTGGAATTCATCGAAGGGAACACCATAGACATTTCTGTCTAATCACTTATCGCAAGTTATAATAGACAGCAATATGAATAAGAAAATTTATAACACAGATAGTAATTTTAGAAATCATATTCTTAAAAATCTCAATTACTTCCCGAGATTACTACATACAAGTCATGGTGATAACAAAGATGCCGCTAATTTGGATACACAATTGCAAAAAAGGAAAATCAAAATAAGCACATTGAAATTTATCACAATATGTACTCATGTTAAGAATGTACATATGTTCAATCAAATTCATAAAGAAGAAATGTCCATTTTATATAGCTATATAACAATTCGTGGTAAAACGTTAAAATGGCTGTACAGATTGGGCTCAGTCTTAGTTGCATAATTTTATATTCATTAGTATTTATAAAATATTTTCTAGATTATATTATTATTTTATTTAGATTATTTAAATTGAAAACCTAAATTTGGAATCGATCAAAGCGGACATTTTGTCGAATGACTTATTCCCAGATATAACTGAACACTACTTAAATAAGAAAATTTGGTTGATAATATAACTTTGGAACACACATCTGTAAAAATGTCAAGGCACATAATTACAAGTTTTCTGGAATAAAATATTTTGAAAATTGATTATAACGCTCGCATTCAATTAAATGTATGGACAGTTCGGGTGCAAGAACAAGTATAGCAGAAAAATGAGTACAATTCTGAAGGTATTCCTTTCAAAAGATATGTCAAAATCTATGCATTTTAGACACAGTCAGGTATCGTTCATGTTTTATTGAATCCCTCTACAAATTGAAAAAGATGAAGAACTTCAACAATCATTGGATAATGCAATGTAAAATATAATTCACTAATGGTAATTTTCCACTAATTTTGAAGAATAAACTGTAAAATTTTTCTATGAATTTATCGAAGAATGGATGGTAATATATGAAGATATGGGGTTAATAAGATTCACCACCAATATCTTAAAAAACAGTAAAGTTTAGCATTGTTCAACAACAATATTTGAAAGTAGAGAGGAAAAGATGTATAACCAGCTATAACCTTGATTTTTATGACTTTGCTATCAGGAGATAAACGGTAATCTTTGAAAATCCATAACAAAAGTATTTCCTTTTAAGTTGTTAGTTTTTTGGGTTGTGAGCACTGTGATTTAGTTCACGAGACCTTAATATAAATTTTAACTATTTAATTGTTTTATAAAATGTAATGTTAATTTTGAGTGAGATTCAACACTTTAAAAACTTACATCTGTGTGGGGCAAAAATGACCAACTGAACATTGACCACGGCTAAAGATTAAAAAAGACTTGGATTGAATTATACCATATTTTTATAGAAAGTGTATAAAACTTCCAGTTTGATTGTATTAACAAAATATGGTCAAACAAATATTGTTATTATGAATTATATAATTTATTATTATACAAGTAGACTTTGAAGTTTATTGTGTTTATAATACCTCATTGTCGGTACCATTCAAACTATACATCCTTACACTCCTAAAATAAAGTATTCTTTTTTTATTCTGTAGAAGTTGCTTAGAAATACCTAACTTAGCAAAACAACGTTTGCCGGGTCAGCTAATATATATATATATATATATATATATATATATATATGTATGTAAACACATATATATACACATATACATACAACTGTGTACATATATACATATATATATATATATATATATATATATATATATGAGTGAGTTCTTTTAAAGAAAAGCCAAAGATTTATAAAATAATCTTTATTTCCAAACGTTTCGACATTCAATTTAATGTCATCATCAGTGGATCTAAAAACAGTATGAAAATTAGCATATCTAGGTAATTATAATATATGTGGATTGGTAAAGTAACTATACAATAAGAGAAAAATTAACAAATAGCAACACTTAACAACAAATCAAATATAAAAGATAGGAAAGGTAGTAGAGACTAGAATTAAATAAATAATTAAAAAGTATAGGCAAAAATATTTAAGTACACTCATATAAACTTACGCATATATACATATATGTACGTACACATATACACACATATACATATATATATATATATATATATACATATATATATATATATATATATATATATATATATATACATGCATATATCCATATACACACACATACAAACATATAATACACATATACATATACAGATACAACAATATATACCTATATATGTACACATATACATGTAAGACTATACACATATGAATATACGTATATACATATATGCAACGTGCATGCATATTCACAACGACGTACATGTACATGTCCTAATTCGACAACGACGTACATGTCCTAATTCTAACCATACAAACCTAGCCTAACATTACTAGTTTCAACTTCCGACTATTTTCTACCTACCCGCCCATAACAATCCTGGAATGACCCTTAAAAATCTCTCAAAACATGTGGTGACTTTTATACATGCCTCGGTACTAGCAAAGAACAGAAGTCGTGGCAGAAATTACATAATTCTACTTACATTTTTGTTCAATAAAACTATCATTTTTCTGTTTACATCATACAAAAAAATTATATAAAAAAATGCATAGTGCTGACAAGTTAGTTGTGTAAATGTTAGTGCCAAATCTCTAGTGATGTGTACACTTCTCTATATGTAACTAACCAACGTAATGTAAGTCCACTTGTATTTTATATGTATTATCCATCTTCATAAATAATTTGTTTGCTTTACATATATACGAGTTTACATATATTGTATGTTTATATATATATATATATATATATATGTATTTGTATGTATGTATGTATATATATGTATATTGCTTATTTACATGTATGTTTGTATGTATGTGCATATTTATATGTGTATACATGTAATTATATATACGTATATATGCATGTATGTATGTGTATATATATATATATATATATATATATATATATATATATATGTATATATATATGTATATATATATATATATATATATATTTATGAGCATTTATGTACATATGTATATATATGTATTGTATATATATATGTAGCGGGTTGCCAACACGCATCGCGGCTTGTCAACACGCATCACATGTTACTGGTCAGATTGGCCCATATAGTGACAGCACAGAAAAAAAAACAAAAAAAAAATTCAAGTGTCAGATCGGACACGGTTTTTGTTTCTCCCTAGTCGAACTTGCCAAAATGTATAATTTTCAAAACCTTTCTTTTTCTATTATAAATAAGAAAATACCAATCACATTTTATTAACGATAAATATGACAACACATAGTGTCGTGGATATTAATCATACATAAAATAAACCAAATATAAATAATATTTTATGGAATTTATTATTACTACAATTTGCACAATATTGGTATTAATATGGAGGACTACTACACCTCCATATCACATGTTACTGGACAGATTGGCCCATATATTGACAGCACAAAAAAAAAAAAATTGAAGTCTCAAGAATTACTAAGAAAAGAATTTTTAAAAATATAAATAATTATTATAAATGGCTCACAACCGCCATAACTAGAAGAACATTCTAATCCTACAACTGAGACTCCGACCACGCACTTCAAGATCAACAATAACACGTGCTCAATAAATCACTTATTATCATGGTAAATAAGTCGATAATAAGCACCATGGCAACAGACAGGGAGCAAACAATTTGGCAACCGCCACATACACTCAACCGCTAACTCACCAGCGAAGGGCCACATACACTCAACCGCTAACTCACCAGCGAAGGGCCACATACACTCAACCGCTAACTCACCAGCGAAGTGTCAAATATACTCAGCCGCTAACTCACCAGCGAAGGGCCACATCTACTCAACCGCTAACTCACCAGCGAAGGGCCACGTAAGCAATCAACAAACTCAACAAGCCAACACGGCAATTTATCACACAATCTCAACCAAAAGAAATTTACAAGGAAGTTCAAGAATGGCAGTCAGAGATGCGAAACAATCTTTTTCATTAGGGCGGAGTGATGTAGCGGGTTGCCAACACGCATCGCGGCTTGTCAACACGCATCACATGTTACTGGTCAGATTGGCCCATATAGTGACAGCACAGAAAAAAAACAAAAAAAAAATTCAAGTGTCAGATCGGACACGGTTTTTGTTTCTCCCTAGTCGAACTTGCCAAAATGTATAATTTTCAAAACCTTTCTTTTTCTATTATAAATAAGAAAATACCAATCACATTTTATTAACGATAAATATGACAACACATAGTGTCGTGGATATTAATCATACATAAAATAAACCAAATATAAATAATATTTTATGAAATTTATTATGACTATAATTTGGATAATATTGGTATTAATATGGAGGACTACTACACCTCCATATATATATATATATATATATATATATATGTATGTATATATATGTATATATATATGTGTGTATATATGTGTATATACATGTTTATGCGTATATGTATGTGCATACGTGTATAGCTATAGTTACATAGATAGGTATGAGTATATGTATGGTTCATACATGTACATGTACGTCGTTGTGAATATGCATGCACGTTGCATATATGTTTATACGTATATTCATATGTGTATAGTCTTACATGTATATGTGTACATATATAGGTATATATTGTTGTATCTGTATATGTATATGTGTATTATATGTTTGTATGTGTGTGTATATGGATATATGCATGTATATATATATATATATATATATATATATATATGTGTATATATATATGTATATGTGTGTATATGTGTACGTACATATATGTATATATGCGTAAGTTTATATGAGTGTACTTAAATATTTTTGCCTATACTTTTTAATTATTTATTTAATTCTAGTCTCTACTACCTTTCCTATCTTTTATATTTGATTTGTTGTTAAGTGTTGCTATTTGTTAATTTTTCTCTTATTGTATAGTTACTTTACCAATCCACATATATTATAATTACCTAGATATGCTAATTTTCATACTGTTTTTAGATCCACTGATGATGACATTAAATTGAATGTCGAAACGTTTGGAAATAAAGATTATTTTATAAATCTTTGGCTTTTCTTTGTTTGATGTATCGCCCTCAAGAACTCACTCATATATTTCAACATCAAAATTAACTACTAAATCATATATATATATATATATATATATATACACACAAATACAATATATATATATATATATATATTGATGATTTTTTGTTCGACGTTGAAACATATTGAAATGAATAAAACAGCCAATGCGTCGAATGTAAACAATTTAATTTATTTTTTATACGTTTCGAGACTAGATGTGTCTCATCATTCAGCTAAAAGAAATTTACAATATAAAGAAAAGGTTTCAAAAAAATGAATTTATACAATGGAAAAATTAATTGAAAAAACAACAAATTATACACACCAGATCAGGAAAAACCCACTTTACTAAAACATTTTACAACACCACAATCACATGACACTACTGTAGGAAAACAAAAATAATTTACGAAAAGACCGAAAAAGGTAGATGTAAAAATGTATAAAATACATAATTATTTGTTTTCAAAGCATAGCAACACGAATGGACTAAGAATGCGTCGAGAGACGTGTAGACGGCTATGCGACCAACACGCGTGCATGTGGGAAGGGATATCAGGGGTGTAGTATGGCGTCAGATTTACAGAAATTAATTATATTTTGATAACTTTCTGAGAGTAAGCTAGAAGAACTGCGTTTGTTAACACAATTAGAATGTAAAAAGATGAAACATGATTCGGAAAATCTTCTAAGGTCTACATTTTTTTCTTTATATAAAATTATAGGATGGTCAGTATTAAACGAATGTTTGAAATTAATAATGTGCTCAGAAAACATTGTTTTAAATTGTCTAGGGTTTTTTGAATTATAAATATGTTGATTCATTCTCTTGCTAATGTATTGGGAACTTTCACCGATATAACAACTGTCACAATCTAAACAATTAATTTTATAAACGGCATCGGTGATTCGGTCAGACGGAGATTTTGATTTTAAGGTAGAAAACAGGGAACTGAGTGTGTTATCAAAAGTGAAAACTAAAAGAAAACCTTCAACAGAAAAAAGTTTTTTTAAAAAATAAGAAAAACTACCCAAATAAGGTAAACAAATAATGCCTTTATATTTGCTAAATAAAGAAGAAGAATTTGAATCGGCAGTAAAATATTTTTGAACAACGGAAGTGACATTATTATTATCAATATTGGTAACGTTTAAAAAATTTAACCTATTTTTAATTATATTATTGATTAAATGTAAAGGATAAGAGTTATTTGTGAGAATGGAGCGGACTAAATCCAAATTTTTATTCCAAAAAGTTTTATTGCTTAAAAGAATAGCTCTATCAATGAGAGAAATGATGATGGAAATTTTTACAGAACGAGAATGAAACGATAAGTAATTAATGTATCTACCGGAAGAAGTTGGTTTTTGAAACCAATCAGTTAAAATAAAATTGTTTTGGTTTCTAATGAGTTTAATGTCTAAAAAACTAATGGAATTGTCATCTTCAAACTCACAAGTAAACTTTAAATGATTGTTAAAAGAATTAAAGGAATCAAGAGTGGAGGAAATGGAATTATTTTCTAAACACAAGAGAACGTCATCAACATATCTAAAGTAAAAGAAAGGTTGAACAGAAAGTTTGGGTAGAACAAAATTTTCAAGTAACTGTAAAGTTAAATCTGCCAAAGGAGGACTGAGGCCTATGGGTTCTAGCATCAGTCCTCCTTTGGCAGATTTAACTTTACAGTTACTTGAAAATTTTGTTCTACCCAAACTTTCTGTTCAACCTTTCTTTTACTTTAGATATGTTGATGACGTTCTCTTGTGTTTAGAAAATAATTCCATTTCCTCCACTCTTGATTCCTTTAATTCTTTTAACAATCATTTAAAGTTTACTTGTGAGTTTGAAGATGACAATTCCATTAGTTTTTTAGACATTAAACTCATTAGAAACCAAAACAATTTTATTTTAACTGATTGGTTTCAAAAACCAACTTCTTCCGGTAGATACATTAATTACTTATCGTTTCATTCTCGTTCTGTAAAAATTTCCATCATCATTTCTCTCATTGATAGAGCTATTCTTTTAAGCAATAAAACTTTTTGGAATAAAAATTTGGATTTAGTCCGCTCCATTCTCACAAATAACTCTTATCCTTTACATTTAATCAATAATATAATTAAAAATAGGTTAAATTTTTTAAACGTTACCAATATTGATAATAATAATGTCACTTCCGTTGTTCAAAAATATTTTACTGCCGATTCAAATTCTTCTTCTTTATTTAGCAAATATAAAGGCATTATTTGTTTACCTTATTTGGGTAGTTTTTCTTATTTTTTAAAAAAACTTTTTTCTGTTGAAGGTTTTCTTTTAGTTTTCACTTTTGATAACACACTCAGTTCCCTGTTTTCTACCTTAAAATCAAAATCTCCGTCTGACCGAATCACCGATGCCGTTTATAAAATTAATTGTTTAGATTGTGACAGTTGTTATATCGGTGAAAGTTCCCAATACATTAGCAAGAGAATGAATCAACATATTTATAATTCAAAAAACCCTAGACAATTTAAAACAATGTTTTCTGAGCACATTATTAATTTCAAACATTCGTTTAATACTGACCATCCTATAATTTTATATAAAGAAAAAAATGTAGACCTTAGAAGATTTTCCGAATCATGTTTCATCTTTTTACATTCTAATTGTGTTAACAAACGCAGTTCTTCTAGCTTACTCTCAGAAAGTTATCAAAATATAATTAATTTCTGTAAATCTGACGCCATACTACACCCCTGATATCCCTTCCCACATGCACGCGTGTTGGTCGCATAGCCGTCTACACGTCTCTCGACGCATTCTTAGTCCATTCGTGTTGCTATGCTTTGAAAACAAATAATTATGTATTTTATACATTTTTACATCTACCTTTTTCGGTCTTTTCGTAAATTATTTTTGTTTTCCTACAGTAGTGTCATGTGATTGTGGTGTTGTAAAATGTTTTAGTAAAGTGGGTTTTTCCTGATCTGGTGTGTATAATTTGTTGTTTTTTCAATTAATTTTTCCATTGTATAAATTCATTTTTTTGAAACCTTTTCTTTATATTGTAAATTTCTTTTAGCTGAATGATGAGACACATCTAGTCTCGAAACGTATAAAAAATAAATTAAATTGTTTACATTCGACGCATTGGCTGTTTTATTCATTTCAATATATATATATATATACATATATACAGACACATATATACACATACATACATATCCTAAATCCTAAAATATCATTATTTCACCATCTGAAGAAAAACCTCTCCCTTTATATATATATATATATATACATATATATATATATATATATATATATATATATTATATATGTATATATATATATATATATATATACAGAGCCCGCATGCAATTTTTTTTCTAGCCCCCCATAATGTTAACTGTTTCAATAGTTTATTGTTAAAATAATATAAATATTAACGCAATTTTTTGTATTTAATTTAATTAATCATTCCGGATTTAGTACATAAAAAATTATGATCTAAAACCGTATAAAATTCATTTTCGGGTTGATCATAATCAAATTTTTTTTTTCATTACTTACAATATCCAAAATTGCATCGTAAACTTCTCCTTATTGATATTGTAAGGGCCAAACTGTATTCATCTTTACTTTTCCAATAAATTCACAGTATCAGATTGTTGTTTTGAAGTTAAGTTTTTAACGTATTTTAAAGGTATTGTCCAAAGATTAGTAAAAAATGCAAAAAATTACATATTTCTTGAACTATACCGAAACAAAAAAAAAACTAATTAAATTTGTATCTGTATTATTTTCGCATAATAAATAATCAAATTTAGAGTATGAACACCACTATATATAAAAGAGCTCAAAGATTTTTGTTCCAATGTAAATTTTGCTTCCATTTTTCATATTTTTATCATTTCCATGGCTTCAAAATTCAAAGTTTATCAGATGCGAAGGTGGCGAGCAGTGATCTTCGAATCAAATCCTGTCAATGACTTAGAATTTATGAAAAAATAATATGTGTAGTTGAAATCAAATAAAAATTGTATTTGTTAAATAGAATTTGAATAAAAATTAAGAAACGTAGGAGTAACAGAATTCGAATATTCTAATTGAATTAGGAGTAAGAAGAGGAATATTGGAACTTGAAAGAAGAATGAAGAAAAGAATGGAATGAAGCTAAAAGTTAAATAGAATAAGAAGTTTGAAAAAAAGAGCAAGAATTGAAGAAAATTAGAAGAATATAGAATAGGATACATATACAGATTGAAAATGATATAAAAATTAGAATGTATTTACAAATAAAAATGTTGTAGGTGGCTAAATGCTCAGAGTAAGCGAGGCCAAATAAAATTTAAAAAAAAAATCAGATGCGAAGCTTTTGCTATGAAAACAAAAGTTACAATTCAATTTCTCAGAATAAATAAGCTATTTTCTAAGCACTGACTCCCCATTTTCCATATTTTCTGATTTAATTTGTATCTATTATTTTTACAAGTTCCGTTTCAACTAGTTAGATAGACTATTATAATCTATGAAGTATTCTTGATTTTATATTGAAAAAAAAAATAATATATTATAAATTTTATTTCCTAATCTCATTTTGGCGCACCCTAAAGCTTGCGCCCGCATTTTTTGCATGCATTAGGACCGGCCCTGTATATATATATATATATATATATATATATATATTAGGGTGGGCCAATTTCTTGCATATTGAGGTACCTCGCTAATTTAACTTTTTACATCATTTGAAACAATATTGTAAAAAAAGCATTACCCGCAAATGAATTTAAAGCCAGCGAAAAATTTAAAACATTTTTTAATTTAAAGGAAAAATTGAAAAATCTCATAAAAAATATATTATGGCATATATCGAGTTATACATGATTTTATTCGTAATTTTATTCTGCATCTTTTGTACGAACAAAGTTTTTTCGTATCTTTTATGGTTTAGATAGTATAGAGCAATATGTGTAGTTGTTAACTTGTCAAAATGCAAAGTGCGATTGGGTTAGAGAAACACTCCTCACGATTCGATATTTCTCTAGAAAAAACATATAAAGTATTATACATCATTAGAAAGGTCTTAAAATTCTTAGTTCTTTTTCCATATATCACAACTTCAAATTTTGCACGGTGTGGCCTACAGGCGAGTTGCCGTCGTGAAAATTCGGGAAAATCTAGAGAAAATTTTATGAACACACTTAACCATTTATATACCATTTAATTTGTAATTTTATTCTGCATCTTTCGTACGAACAAAGTTTTTTCGTATCTTTTATGGTTTAGATAGTATAGAGCAATCTGTGTAGTTGTTAAAAGTTGTCAAAATGCAATGTGCGGTTAGGTTAGAGCAACACTCCTCACAATTCGATATTTCTCTAAAGAAAACATATAAAGTATTATACATCATTAGAAAGGTCTCAAAATTCTTAGTTCTTTTTCCATATATCACAACTTCGAATTTTGCACGGTGTGGCCTACAGGCGAGTTGCCGTCGTGAAAATTCGGGAAAATGGGAAAATCTAGAGAAAATTATATGAACACACTTAACCATTTATAAACCATTTTATTCGTAATATTATTCTGCATCTTTCGTACGAACAAAGTTTTTTCGTATCTTTTATGGTTTAGATAGTATAGAGCAATCTGTGTAGTTGTTAACTTGTCAAAATGCAAAGTGCGGTTAGGTTAGAGCAACACTCCTCACGATTCGATATTTCTCTAAAGACAACATATAAAGTATTATACATCATTAGAAAGGTCTCAAAATTCTTAGTTCTTTTTCCATATATCACAACTTCGAATTTTGCACGGTGTGGCCTACAGGCGAGTTGCCGTCGTGAAAATTCGGGAAAATTGGAAAATCTAGAGAAAATTATATGAACACACTTAACCATTTATATATCATTTTATTCGTAATTTTAATCTGCATCTTTCGTACGAACAAAGTTTTTTTGTATCTTTTACCGTTTAAGAGAAAATCGAGGAAAACAGGTGTGAACATTTATTGTAAAATTAGAAAATTTAAACAAATAATTAAAAAAAATAATATAACTATATATAAATTCGTATTAAACCTTGGGCACAACAACTCTTGAAAGATTGGAAAGATTGGCGGGACATAGAAATAGACGAGAAGCTTAACGAGGCGTCTGCCCAGCTCGAGGATCTTAGAAAGATACTAGAAGCTGGCTGTAGACCTAGTGATGTGGTTAGGCACATTGATAACCTCGTTGAGTGCGTTCTTACCCCGGCCCTTACCAAAAGACCCCAATCAACAACGGGAAAAAAGGGCAGTAAAGCACACGGTCGGCGACGCCAGAATGGCCAGCGCAAAAATCGGCGTAAGTTCAACTACGCACGGCATCAGGACCTGTATAATAACTGCCCTAACAAACTAGTCGAGTCTATAGTCTCTGGTTGCAGTGCGGTGGACAACAACATTTGCCCACCAACAGGGGATATCAAGTCACTGTATGACGGTCTTTGGGAAACCGAGTAGAAATGTAGTTTCTCCTTCAACGATCCTAGACCAGAAGTGTCTGTGCTTGATAGCATCCCAATTATAACTCCCAACAATATTCGGGAGCGAGTTATGCGCATTAACGCTAAGAAAGCTGTGGGACCAAGTGGTGTAAGAAAAGCAGATCTCACCAGGCTCAAGGGGACGGAAGCCGTGTTGGCCCGTCTCTTTAATTTAATTGTCTGGTCCGGGTACTTCCCAAAGTCCTGGAGAGTCTGGTCAACAACTCTTATACCCAAGAGAGGCAAAGATTGCTCCAAGGCGGAGAACTGGCGCCCAATTACGATTGGATCGCTCTTGGCAAAACTCTTTTCCGGAATCATTGAAAAAGGATTCCGGAATTGCATTACCATCAACAAACGCCAAAAGGGCTTCACCCTTAAAAATGGCTGTTTCAATAACATTTTCGCATCAGCAAAATTATAAAGTTTGCCAAGACACGTGAAAGAGCGTCATGTGCCGTATTGGATATATCTAAAGCGTTTGACATGATCTCACATGCAATCAAAGACGCTTTGACAAGACTAGGATTACCCAATCACACAAGAAAACTGGTAATGTCCATGCACAAAAACATCTACACCGAGATCAAATCGGGGAATGATAAGATTGCAGTTAACATAAAACAAGGGTTTATGCAGGGTGACCCGCTTTCCCCGCTGTTGTTTAACTGTGTCTTGGACCCCCTTCTCGAACAACTTGAAAGCACGGGAGAAGGAATCAATATTGGTTCCCAGAGCGTCTCTGTCTTGTGGTTTTCGGTAGAACACCGCAGGATCTTCAGAAAAAGCTGAACATGACCTCCTAATTTTTAAGTGATCTTGGTATGCATGTAGCGGTTGAAAAATGCAGCAGTTTTCAGATATCGGTTTGAGGAAAGTCATAGATACTTCTGGACCCTAAAGTTGAGATAAGCGGTAAAATGCTTCCTCAATGTGGTCCGGATGGGCACGTTGACTACCTTGGACTGAGATTCTCACCCTGGAAAGGGTTTGAACACAAGAAAGTAGTGGGCGACCTCCATGGTTGTCTCCCTAACATCAAGAAACTGAGACTTAAGCCCACTCAGAAACTGGAACTGCTTAAGCGATTTATCATCACGCATTATTTGTACCGGCTATAAGGGTTAGACAAGGCACTTCGCAACTTTACAAGGGAAATTTTCCACCTCCCTCATTCTACTAGCTCTGCCTTCCCGCATACCTCCCCAGAAAATAGAGGACTCGGCCTACCTCGTTTGGAAAGAGTTGCTTTTTACTCTTTCCTAAAATCAATGGCTAGATGTCGAGATCTTGGAGACCCAGTATTAGAGGCAATATGGGAGCAGAGCAATGTAAGCAATAGAGTTGCTGAAATGGCACATCGCGCAAGTATTAGAGGCCCGCTAAACATAAAGGCCATTGAGATCGCGAAGCGAAGAGCTGTCGGGGACGAGTTCCGAAGGTGGGCGAGTTGCGCGTCCCAGGGCATGGGAGCTACAATGTTCCGAAAGGACACTATTGGAAACTCCTGGCTCTGGAAGCCCCACCTTCTCAAAGGTAATTCTCGCTATATTGATGCTCTTCGACTCCGCAGCAACACTTTTGGTTGTCGAGCAGCACTTGCTCGCGCAACCCCAATGAGCGATATAACATGCCGACGATGCCATTCTGCCAATGAGACCCTTGGACATGTACTAGGCCAGTGTACCTTCGTAAAGCCGCAGAAAATTTATAGACACAACGAAATCGTGTCTTTATGTCGAAATGAATTCATCGATAAACATCCTGCTGGGCGTTACATGATCGAATCATCATTTACAGTCGATGGAAAAAGGTCAAAGCCCGACCTCATTTTATGGGATGCTGAAGAATCATATATCGTCGACGTTACAGTCAGACTTGAGCAGGGAAATTCTCTCGGAAAAGCGAATATGGAAAAAATCCTTAAATATGAGTGCCTCTACCCAGTGGTACTCAATATCACCGAAGCAACACACTGTCGGGTTCTCCCGATAGTTGTGGGATCCCGAGGTTCCCTACCGCCCAAAACCCTATCAAACTTATTCCTTCTTTCCAAACACCCCAAACACACTGGCTCAACATCAGCACTGGTTGCATTAAGAACATCAATAGAAATGAGCAATAGGTTTTTAGACGGCTAGTACAAGATACCAATAGCCACCATGCAAGCAACAATGAATATGATTTTTCCTAAAGCGATATTTAATTTTAACTGCCGGGCGTGAACTTCCAAAGCGTACCCGTATGTATCGGAGCTACGGGTTTCTTAAAATTTATTCTTATACTAAATGCAGAGGAAGCAATCACGGGAGGCCCATTGTGTTGTCTGTGTTGTCCACTTTTATGTTATGTGTTATAGCCCTTCTGGCTTTTGTGAGGCATGTGACAAACAACAACATCTGTTTGTCAAAGGCAGCAGATACCTCCACGCGTTGCCCCGTGGACGGTTTCCGATGGCATGTCATCTTCCAACTCTAGAGTATGCCGTGCGATCGGACACTGACTAACTTCTGCTGTTCCCTAAAGAAGTAGGTTGCGGAAATAACCTGCGAGGAATCCTCTACATCAGTGCTGAATTGGATCAGTAGCGATCCGCTTTGCTGTTACTGAACTCCAGTACTGGTGGTTTTTCCTTGCCACATCCGGTGGTGATTTTGATGGAAGGTGATAGTGCGATGCAAATCTTGTTGATCTTGCGTCACTATAGACGCTTGATTGAATCGTGGCAATTAGGGTGCCGATGTCTTGACACGGTGCTCTTGTCACGAGGAAATCAAGCGTCCTAATCGCGACTGGTCAATATCATACCAGGAAGTGTCCCACTTTGGGACAGTTTTATAGCCAAATGCATCGTCATCTAACTAGTGACGCGCATGAATGGATTAACGAGATTCCCACTGTTCTTATCTACTTTCTAGCGAAACCACTGCCAAGGGAACGGGCTTGGAAAAATTAGCGGGAAAAGAAGACCCTGTTGAGCTTGACTCTAGTCTGGCATTGTAAGGAGACATGAAAGGTGTAGCATAAGTGAGAGATAGTAATATCGTCGGTGAAATACCACTACTTTCATCGTTTCTTTACTTACTCGATTGGGCGGAAAGCGTGCGTCGAAAACTTGCGTTCCGACTGTCACGGTTTTCTAGAGCCAAGCGCATAAGAGTGGTGTGAGGCATTGCGCCGATCGCCAACAATACTCTAGCGTGATCCGATTCGAGGAAACTGCTAGGCGGGGAGTTTGACTGGGGCGGTACATCTGTCAAATAATAACTCAAGTGTTCTAAGGCCAGCTCAGCGAGGACAGAAACCTCGCGTAGTGTAAAAGGGCAAATGCTGGCTTGATCCCGTTGTTCAGTGTGCACAGGGACTGCGAGAGCATAGCCTATCGATCCTTTTGGCTTGAAGAGTTTTTAGCAAGAGGTGTCAGAAAAGTTACCACAGGGATAACTGGCTTGTGGCAGCCAAGCGTTCATAGCGACGTTGCTTTTTGATCTTTCGATGTCGGCTCTTCCTATCATTGCGAAGCAGAATTCGCCAAGCGTTGGATTGTTCACCCACAAATAGGGAACGTAAGCTGGGTTTAGACCGTCGTGAGACAGGTTGGTTTTACCCTACTGATGAATCGTCGTTGCGATAGTAATCCTGCTTAGTACAAGAGAAACCGCAGGTTCGGACATTTGGTTCACGCACTCGGTCAAGCGGCCGGTGGTGCAAAGTTACCATCCGTGGGATTATGCCTGAACGCCTCTAAGGCCGTATCCTTTCTAGACAAAGTAAGCAACGATATCTCTAGGAGTCTCGTGAGTCGAAAGGCTCAATACAATGTGATTTATTAGGTATTCGGCACACGCCGTTTATCGCACGAGCCATTTTTAGCCGAATGAGGCGCTGGACAGTGCCGATATCCGTCCGTTATATCTGTCTTGCCTATAGCGGTCGATCATGGGTCACTAGTTCGATGTAGAGACTCGGAATCGTTTGTAAACGACTTAGGTAACTGGCGGGGTGTTGTACTCGGCAGAGCAGTTACCACGCTGCGATCCGTTGAGACTCAGCCCTTGGCTTGGGGATTCGTCATGTTGGCTTGACGTTACCCCACGCTATTAGAGCATAAGCCTTAAGCCTTATGTCGCATTGCAGCATGCCACAATCAGTAGCCTTGACAGTCGAAAACTTGTACATGCTGTACATGTGACACTTCTTCGGTATCTACCTATCTATTTTGTACGGTATATTCGTTTTGTATTACGTGCGTGAGTCAGCACGTAAATCAAAACTTATCGACAAATTCCAATACTAGAAATATTCATTATTTCTTTCAATAACCATAATGACAAGAGAATAATTATAAATATTTTGTAAGTTTACGAAATATAAGTTTTTAAGAGAAACTTTTCATATTTTTTATTTATATATATATGATATAATTCATTAAATTCTAAATAAGGAGAATGTTTTTTGCTAAATTTCTTGGAAATGCGTACAAGTTGCTAATAAGCAAAGTACGTATAAGTTATCTATAATGCAAAATGCGTGCAAGTTGTCAATGTGTAAAATACGTGCAAGTTGTCAATTTGCAGAATGCGTGCAAGTTGTCAATTTGCAGAATGCGTGGAAGTTGTCAATTTGCAGAATACGTGTAAGTTGTCAATGTGCAAAATACGTGCAAGTTGCTATTTTTATTTAATTTTTGTATTATACACTAAATAATTAGTAACTTACAACCTATAAATATTTCGATTCTTTTATAATAAAATATTCAGTATATTTATTTCTTTTTTAACAAAATATTCAGTATTTATATATAATTTCAAACTACATCAAGTAAAATTTAGGAGACATTAGCGAGTAAGCCCAACCTAGAATCTTGCATCGAAACAGGTTAAAAACATTTTCCGGCTTTTTGAAATCAGTAAATTACGGGTACCTCACACTACATCAAGTAAACTTTTAGGGGACATTAGCGAGTAAGCCTAACCTAGAATCTTGCATCGAAACAGGTTAAAAACATTTTCCGGCTTTTTGTATTCAGTAACTTACGGGTACCTCAGACTACATCAAGTGAAGTTTTAGGGGACATTAGCAAGTAAGCCTAACCTAGAATCTTGCATCGAAACAGGTTAAAAACATTTTCCGGCTTTTTGAAATCAGTATCTTACGGGTACCTCAGACTACATCAAGTAAACTTTTAGGGGACATTAGCGAGTAAGCCTAACCTAGAATCTTGCATCGAAACAGGTTGAAAACATTTTCCGGCTTTTTGAAATCTGTAACTTACGGGTACCTCAGACTACATCAAATAAACTTTTAAGGGACATTAGCGAGTAAGCCTAACCTAGAATCTTGCATCGAAACAGGTTAAAAACATCTTCCGGCTTTTTGAATTCAGTAACTTACGGGTACCTCACACTACATCAAGTAAACTTTTAGGGGACATTAGCGAGTAAGCCTAACCTAGAATCTTGCATCAAAACAGGTTAAAAACATTTTTCGGCTTACAATTTAAATTAATTAATATCTGAAATCTTGCTTGCTTTCCAGTCGAGGATGCTTTTCACGAGATAGTAGTGTCGCTGTCATAACACCTTTGCGATTTTGCTCTAATACGCGTTTTGATACATTAGCCAGTAATTGAACAAGTCTCTCAATTCCCTGAATGTAGACCGGAATTTTAAAGTCACTCCATGGACACTCATTGCTTTGTAGATATTGTACTAGATGTTCATGAGGAATATTTAGCGTAAAGGCTGGTTCGGATATATTTGAATAATCATCCATATCTATCATATTTGTATAGTCTGTGCATTCGAAATTTATTTCGGGTGTTTTGTAATCTCTCAATTGCGTCAGGTCTTCCACATTATTACGGTAATATAAGATTTTTCTTATAGCTGAATCTCGTATTTCCTTTTTGTTATCAAACAACATTGCTAATAAAATATTTTCCGAGTGAGCATAGTATGCGTTTTCTTTAGCAACATTGTTCACAAATTGTCTTAAATTCGAGTCTAAATATTGCGTCCAGCTAATAAATTTATAATATAATATACTACCATACATCACAGAGTTGTAATATTCAATGTTAAAGTACATTGAAATATATACTTTCATTACGTAGTTTGCCAGAATTTTCAAATTTTTGGATGGCTTATTAGTAGTTACATATAACCGAAGTAACCTACTAGCCTTCATAAGCCAACGGGAATGTGCTATTGGCCCTGGTTTCATGTTAGCTAAGTCTGTCGATACTTCTCTAGAAGCAACTGCTTTAGCTATTTTTATTAAATAACTTGAGTCAGTTGTCGATTCAGCAGGACTTATATCAGCCAAATTTTCAAGTGGGATTGTTTCAAAGTCTTTTACCGGCTGGAAGTATACAAGAAAAAATAAATTATATTGAATTTGAACATAGGGTATTAAAAAATAGTAAATATGTTATAACTCACCGGTATATTTTCGCATGTTTCAATTTGTTTGCTTAATATTCCAGTTTTTGTTCGTGGTCCAGTGGTCAATGATTTTTCCAAATAGTTAAATAAATGGCGAAGTGGAAGTTCGTTAAAGTAAAGAAGACACACAAACCAATGCAGTGGCCTGTTTAACTGAATTTCAAATCGACGTAAAATCCCATTTTTTACGCCTGTATTTGCTGGTTCACCATCGCAACATATGCCTATAAAAGAATCGAGAGCTATTCCTTTATCGGCAAAAAACTCGTTCAATTTGATTACTTTACTTTCCGAATCTTCATTTTCCAATTTTGTGTAACCCAACAATTGGCAATTCGGTTCCTTTAAAATAACTAAATGCGCTTCTTTAATCATTCGTGAGTGGAACTTCTTATCGATTTTTTCCATGGTAATAGAATCATTTTTTCGGCCGTCGAATAAAAATGCTATTAATTCAGAAGAATCATATCGTTTGTGTAGAGCTTGCCTATTTTTCTGCCTCTCACGAACGCTTTTATTTTTATCCATAATGACAGGATTTCCCCAATCATCCATTACGCCCAGGTCATGCAGTATTGCTGTCACCACGCCAGAACCAACTCTATCAGAAATTGCATATCTGTCGCACATTAAGGCATAGCTTGGAGCCTTATATCTTCGACTATATGGTTCACGTTTTATATGAGAAGTATTTTGTGAACTATCCGAACTGCTTTTAAAATCAGAACGAACATCTGGAGTATATGTCTCACCTGGAGTAATATTGCTAGTTATTGTAGATGCTGATCGATCGGTGCGAGTTGAAATTATTTGGGTCTGCGGACCGCAAATATGAAATCTATATATTTTAATAATATAGGATTTTACAAATTGACTACGGTCAAATATATGTGAAGTGTAGCAGAACTAGCAAAGCTTCTCGCAGCGAGGATCATTCGTTTTATGAACGTTCGATCGGAGCGAGTTGCAAACTGAATGTTGTGATTACTCGACAAATTATCGCTGTAATCAAGTGCGCTCCTATAGTATAATATACTGTGGGCAAAAGCCTCTGGCAATGATCATTCGTTTCATTAACGTTTGACCGGAGCTAGTCGCAAAACATTGCGCAGTGTGCAAAAGCAGCGTGACGCGATTTACAACCGCTTTGCGCTCTTATGCATTGTGTGAGAGCACTGTCATGTATATCTGCTCGGTATTGTCAGATGCCTAAGCAAATGACGAAGTTCGTTGTGAAAACGGCGTTCTTTTTGAATATTATACTCTAAACGCATAGCTCAATCAATTCTTTGGGCGCTAGACAAACGTTTAGTGTTTCAAAATTGATTGTAGTAAACGCTTGCGTTAGTATTCTATATACTCTGCACATTTTACTCAAATTGTGCGAATTTGAACATTCGCTTCATTGCGTTGTTTTAAGAAAATGAAAGATCAGCGAAAGCAGATTTTCAGCAATCTCACACACAGTGAAATATTCATATTTCAATTTTGAAGCGAGGACGTTTGTTTTTGGACAACAACGTGCCTGAGGCGACCCGTCGCTGCAGATCAAACTGTCGTAGACCGTGTCTAGAATAATATACGCCGTATATATTCGGATGTCGGTTTACGGCCGGGTTCTGGACCTTATTTATAAGTGTTCAACCATACTGTACAGCATATCCGCGGGCATGTGTCGTTGACGCAAAGACTCTTATGCGGAAAATAAAATATACAAATGCAATCAACTCAATACTCTCCGAGCGAGAATAAAAGTTAGTTATAACGATGAATTCTTATAATGAATTCGCCCCGACGTTTTCAATCTAACGAAGGGTAACGAGACTGTTTGAAATTAACTGGGTCTGCGGACCGCAAATTTCATGTACGGACCGCCGTTTCGACGGTTCTTAAAGGTCTAGCCTCTGTGTAAGCGCAGAATATATATAATATCAAGTCGCGATGTAAACTGTTCGTTATGTTCAGGGAATATCGTACGACTCAGATATATATATGTAAGAAAATTCGTTGTTTAGAAATATTTATCGAACTTTTCTATACAAAGTGTGGTCTCTCGGGTGACGCCGAGGGACATTTACGCACTATGCTATTATATATATAGCACCCTGGTTGATCCTGCCAGTAGTATATGCTTGTCTCAAAGATTAAGCCATGCATGTCTCAGTGCAAGCCAGATTAAGGTGAAACCGCGAATGGCTCATTACATCAGTTATGGTTCCTTAGATCGTACCCACATTACTTGGATAACTGTGGCAATTCTAGAGCTAATACATGCAAATAGAGTTCCGACCAGAGATGGAAGGAATGCTTTTATTAGATCAAAACCAATCGGTGGCGGGCTTGCCTTGCTCACCGTTTGACTTGGTGACTCTGAATAACTTTGTGCTGATCGCAAGGTCTAGTACCGGCGACGCATCTTTCAAATGTGTGCCTTATCAACTGTCGATGGTAGTTTCTGCGACTACCATGGTTGTTACGGGTAGAACGGGGAATCAGGGTTCGATTTCGGAGAGGGAGCCTGAGAAACGGCACGGGAAGGTAGTGACGCAAAATAACGATACGGGACTCATCCGAGGCCCCGTAATCGGAATGAGTACACTTTAAATCCTTTAACGAGGATCTATTAGAGAGCCAGTCTGGAGCCAGCAGCCGCGATAATTCCAGCTCTAATAGCGTATATTAAAGTTGTTGCGGTTAAAAAGCTCGTAGTTGAATCTGTGTCCCACACTGTCGGTTCACCGCTCGCGGTGTTCAACTGGCATGTCTGTGGGACGTCCTACCGGTGGGTTTAGCCCGTAAAAAGGCGGCTCAACTCAAAATCCTACCAAGGTGCTATTCACCGAGTGTCGAGGTGGGCCGGTACGTTTACTTTGAACAAATTAGAGTGCTTAAAGCAGACTCATTCGCCTGAATATTGTGTGCATGGAATAATGGAATAGGACCTCGGTTTTATTTTGCTGGTTTTCGGAAGTCCGAGGTAATGATCAATAGGGACAACTGGGGGCATTAGTATTGCGACGTTAGAGGTGAAATTCTTGGATCGTCGCAAGACGGAGAGAAGCGAAAGCATTTGCCAAATGTGTTTTCATCAAGAACGAAAGTTAGAGGTTCGAAGGCAATCAGATACCGCCCTAGTTCTAACCATAAACGATGCCAGCTAGCGATCCGCCGAAGTTCCTCCGATGACTCGGCGGGCAGCTTCCGGGAAACCAAAGCTTTTGGGTTCCGGGGGAAGTATGGTTGCAAAGCTGAAACTTAAAGGAATTGACGGAAAGGCACTACAAGGAGTGGAGCCTACGGCTTAATTTGACTCAACACGGGAAACCTCACCAGGTCCAGACACCGGAAGGATTGACAGATTGAGAGCTTTTTCTTGATTCGGTGGGTGGTGGTGCATGGCCGTTCTTAGTTGGTGGAGTGATTTGTTTGGTTAATTCTGATAACGAATGAGACTCTAGCCTGCTAAATAGACATACTTTCTGGTATCGCAAAGACCTTCCGCTTCGGCTTTAGTCACACGAAAGGACAGGCGGCATTTAGTCGCACGAAATTGAGCAATAACAGGTCTGTGTTGCCTTTAGATGTTCTGGGCCGCACGCGCGCTACACTGAAGAGATCAGCAGGTTTTCCTTGGCCGAAAGGTCCGGGTAATCCGTTGAAGCCTCTTCGTGCTAGGGATTGGGGCTTGCCATTCTTCCCCATGAACGAGGAATTCCTAGTAAGCGCGAGTCATAAGCTTGCGTTGATTATATCCCTGCCCTTTGTACACACTGCCCGTCGCTACTACCGATTGAATTATTTAGTGAGGTCTTCGGACCGGTGCGCGGCAGCGTTTCGACATTGCCGATGTTGCTGGGAAGATAACCAAACTTGATTATTTGGAGGAAGTAAAAGTCGTAACTAGGTTTCCGTAGGTGAACCTGCGGAAGGATCATTAACGTACATTTAATATTAAGTGAATGAAACGTGTGCTATATGTCGCAATATACTGTTGCAGACTAAATGTTGTGCGCTCCCATAGTATGATATACTGTGGGCAAAAGCTTCTGGCAATGATCATTCGTTTCATTAACGTTTGACCGGGGTTAGTCGCAAAATATTGCGCAGTGTGCAAAAGCAGCGTGACGCGGTTTACAACCGCTTAGCGCTCTTATGCATTGTGTGAGAGCACTGCCATGTATATCTGCTCGGTATCGCCAGATGCCTGAGCGAATGACGAAGTTCGTTGTGAAAACGGCGTTTTTTTTTAATATTATACTTTAAACGCATAGCTCAATCAATTCTTTGGGCGCTAGACGAACGTCTAGTGTTTCAAAATCGATTGTAGTAAACGCTTGCGTTAGTATTCTATATACTCTGCACATTTTACTCAAATTGCGCGAATTTGAACATTCGCTTCATTGCGTTGTTTTAAGAAAATGAAAGATCAGCGAAAGCAGATTTTTCAATCTCACACACAGTGAAATATTCACATTTCAATTTTGAAACGAGATCTTGTATCTCGGACCGAAAAGCGAAAGCTTTACGGTGTACTAATTGTAACCATAATAAACATACTAGTTTCAGAATCGCCCGAGTTATCTTAAACGATTTTGGGGGAATCACGATCGAAACATGTATAAATATATATATATATATAATCACCCTGAACGGAGGATCACTTGGCTCGTGGTTCGATGAAGAACGCAGCTAATTGCGCGTCGACATGTGAATTGCAGGATACGTGAACATTGACATTTCGAACGCACATTGCGGTCCTCGAATACTGTTTCCGGACCACCTCTGGCTGAGAGTCATATAACATTACCAGACTGCCGCTTGCTTTAAACGGCTTGCCGGCGAATGATGGAGTTTCGCGTATATGCGTGCTCTTAAATAATTCACTCAACATGTGAGCCAGTCTACTTTGCAACATCGGACATTACCGTTCGTTGACGTTTTGTAAGATTACGGCGGGTTGTGTGTCCTAGAGATTTTATATTCTTGCGACCCTCCCGATAACCGGAAACCCGAACTCTTCGAAATTCGGTTTCGTTCCGGCAGATGTAGACGATTCAAAAGTTTCTCGTCGATTTTGTGTGCGCTTGCTTACTAACGTTTGCGAGCACATCATAATCATAATACGACCTCAGAGCAGATGAGATTACCCGCTGAATTTAAGCATATTACTAAGCGGTGGAAAAGAAACTAACTAGGATTCCCTTAGTAGCGGCGAGCGAACAGGAAAGAGCCCAGCACTAAATCCTGCGGCCGGAGACGGACGCTGGAAAATGTAGTGTTAGGGAGGAGCCAAATATCTCGGTGCGTTGCGGCGAGTTCAAGTCCATCCTGAATGGGGCCATTTGCCCATAGAGGATGCCAGGCCCGTAGCGACTGTTGCGCGTATCGAGAGGATCTCTCCTCAGAGTCGAGTTGCTTGAGAGTGCAGCTCTAAGTGGGTGGTAAACTCCATCTAAGGCTAAATATGACCACGAGACCGATAGCGAACAAGTAATGTGAGGGAAAGTTGAAAAGAACTTTGAAGAGAGAGTTCAAGAGTACGTGAAACCGTTCAGGTCGAAAGGAGAGATTCAATATTATTGTTGTCTTCTATTTATTGGCGTGCGATTGACCGGGATTCGTCCTGCGATACGTCGTCGGTTTATGCGTTAGGCGGCGATGGCATGCACTTCTCTCTCAGTAGGACGTCGCGACCCGTTTGGTGTCGATCTACGACCGCGGCGGTGGGCTGTCACGAATTTATTCGCGTCAGACCCCGCGTGCTCTGGTCGACTGCCAGACGGTATAAATGATATGGTATAGGGTCGGTTTTAGGCGTTCGGCCGGTTGCAAGCACGGATGGTTATTGGCCGTCGGACCTAGTCCGGCATCAATACCGCCTCGAGCTGTTAGCTGTGGTGTCATCGGACGGACTCTATTACCGGTCAGCGATGCTATTGCTTTGGGTACTTTCAGGACCCGTCTTGAAACACGGACCAAGGAGTCTAGCATGTGCGCGAGTCATTGGAAAATACAAAACCTAAAGGCGCAATAAACGTAAAGGTTTGCTTAAGTAAACTGAGGGATGACGGACCGCATCTACGGATGCGTGCTTGCAATCCCGAGGTGTCTCACTCTCATTGCGAGAAGAGACGCACTCAGAGCGTACACGCTAGGACCCGAAAGATGGTGAACTATGCCCGGTCAGGTCGAAGTCAGGGGAAACCCTGATGGAGGACCGTAGCCATTCTGACGTGCAAATCGATCGTCGGAACTGGGTATAGGGGCGAAAGGCTAATTGAACCATCTAGTAGCTGGTTCCCTCCGAAGTTTCCCTCAGGATAGCTGGCATTCGATGAGCAAGTCTCATCCGGTAAAGCAAATGATTAGAGGCCTTGGGGCCGAAACGACCTCAACCTATTCTCAAACTTTAAATGGGTAAGATCTCTGGCTTGCTTGAATAGTAAAGCCAGAGATTTGGATCAGAGTGCCTAGTGGGCCACTTTTGGTAAGCAGAACTGGCGCTGTGGGATGAACCAAACGCCGAGTTAAGGCGCCTAAACGACGCTAATGGAATACCATGAAAGGCGTTGGTTGCTTAAGACAGCAGGACGGTGGCCATGGAAGTTGGAATCCGCTAAGGAGTGTGTAACAACTCACCTGCCGAAGCAACTAGCCCTGAAAATGGATGGCGCTGAAGCGTCGTGCCTATACTCGGCCGCCGGGGCATGAGAAACGTTCATAATAGTTCGTTTCGACGCCCTGGTAAATAGAAGGGTCGCGGTGGTGTGCGGAGAAAGGTTTGGACGTGAGTCTGCCTGGAGCCGCCATCGGTGCAGATCTTGGTGGTAGTAGCAAATACTCCAGCGAGGCCCTAGAGGACTGACGTGGAGAAGGGTTTTGTGTGAACAGCCGTTGCACACGAGTCAGTCAATCCTAAGCCCCAGGAGAAATCCTATGTTGATGTTGGTGTATTTTATTTTGAATAAAATTTCACACCCATCGGGCGAAAGCGAATCCGATTCCTATTCCGGAAACACGGCAGCGAAACCGTTTACAAGTCGGGCCCTTGCAAGGGAGTTTGTCGGGGTAACCCAAAATGACCTGGAGACGCCGTCGGGAAATACGGGGAGAGTTTTCTTTTCTGTATGAGCGTTCGAGTTCGGTGTCCGTATCTTTCCCTCGGACCTTGAAAATCCAGGAGAGGGCCACGGTAGGTGTCGCGCCGGTTCGTACCCATATCCGCAGCGGGTCTCCAAGGTGAAGAGCCTCTAGTCGATAGATAAATGTAGGTAAGGCAAGTCGGCAAATTAGATCCGTAACTTCGGTATAAGGATTGGCTCTGAGGATAGAGGCGTGCCGGGCTTGGTTGTGAAGCGGGCGTAGGCCGATGTGCCGGGCCTGGGCGAGGTAAAATTGTCCTTGTGACTTAGATCCGAGCTCGGTCCCGTATCTAGGCCCCCGCGGATCTTTCTTGCTGCGAGGTTTCTGTGTCGGCTTTGGTCGGTCAGTCGTACTCTTCGGCCGCCATTCAACGATCAGCTCAGAACTGGCACGGACTAGGGGAATCCGACTGTCTAATTAAAACAAAGCATTGCGATGGCCCGAGCGGGTGTTGACGCAATGTGATTTCTGCCCAGTGCTCTGAATGTCAACGTGAATAAATTCAAGCAAGCGCGGGTAAACGGCGGGTTACTCCGTTGACTCTTTGATGAGAGTGGTTGGGGTTTTTCGGGATCTCAGCTAGCAAGTGGCCATTTCACAAACCCTTAACCCTGTTCCTATAAATTCACTATCTCTCAATTCCTTCATCTCATTACCGTACATTGACTGCCTTTTCCACTCGTTGAAAAAACTTTTTTCATCCATTGGTCTAAAGCTAGTGTGTTCGACTGGACACATTCACACAGACTTATACACTAATTTAAAAACTCCTATCCCTATTTCCTGCACGTCAAACGTCGTATATGTCATTGATTGTAATGATTGTTCAAGTTGTTGTATTGGAGAAACTTCACACTTTCTCTCAAAACGAATGCGGCAACACGAACTTAACAGTTTAAACAGAAAACAAAATAAAACCATGATCACCAAACATGTCTCCAACTTTAAACATTCTTTTAATTTCACCAATCCAAGAGTAATCCATCGAAAAGCCAACACTTTACGCAAAATTTTGCTGAGAGTATTTTCATACAAATATTACCTGCTATTAACAAACGATTTGATTCGGCTCCACTTTGCAATATCTACCGCGATGCTTCGAATATTTTTTTCAATATGCGCAATACATTCTAACACTTATTTTATGTATATATATATATATATATATATATATATATATATATATATATATATGTGTGTGTGCGTATATATGTGTATGTGTATATGTATATATATATATATGTGTGTGTATGTGTGCATATATATATTGAATTGTATTTGTGTGGTTGTTAAGATTACTCCTGTGATTATGGGAAGTTGTTTGGTAGCTGGAGCTGAGCGGTTGATAAGATAAAACACTAGTTCTTTGTTGATCTTGATATTTTATTGTTTACTATTTTTACAATTAAATAATTTGTTCGATAACCTTTTGGTTATCGATGATCAGAGACTACATTTTTAACAATCTAAACAGTAAGCCTGACTTGACTCTTGACTTCTAACTTGAGTCCTCACTTCTGACTCTGACTTCTCTTCACTTCTGACCTCTAACTAAATCTTAACTACTTCTTATATACTGAATAATTGTACATAAAACGTGATTCCAAAATCTAACAGCAAGGCCGGAAGAACTTCGGACAACCTTCAAATAGCACGTAGTGCTCTGACAAAAACAATAAATAACAAATTATATTTGTGATTACAGAATAACCTCCCCCTTCAAAGGTTTTTCGTCCTCGGAAAACACTAAAAAAAAAAAAAATTGATAAGATTGAAAAAAATGAGTTCCATCTCTTCCTCCGCCCTTAAGAAAACTTTTGTCCTCAAAAGTGTTATTTCTGTTAGATTTCGTTTACAAACAATTAGACTCTAAAAAGAAAACCATTAAAACATTTCATAATAACTTGAATTAATTAAAAAAAAATTGCATAAAATTACATATTCTTTTTACTTACAGTGTATTATTTTTAACTTGTATATGACCTAATAGCATCTATACCTAAAAAATTTAACTTAATCAGCAATCAACTGCAATTAATGGTCTTCGATTATGCAAAAACATTACTGAAATGTAATAAGTTATTTATAGAAGGTAAATCAAGACCATGAAGAATAAAGAAGTTAAAAAAAAAATTGGAAATAAAAAAAAATTATTTACTCATAAAATTGAAGAGAAAAAAATTTATATCTGCAAACAACATTGTTACAATATTACCATGCTCCCAAAATTTTGCTTACAAATCAAAATTGGAGAGAATTTGCCTTGAAACCTGATAACCTGCATAATGTTTATGTTTACTAAACAATACGAGCTGTTCTGTTTATTATTGCCTTGACTTCAGTTGACCTCGTATTTCTTTCGGTATTTATAATTATATAATTTTTGCAATCGGGGTAATGTCATAGATTTGAATTAGCTTGTCTTACTATGAGTTGACGACGATACCAACTTTTTGCTGCTCGGACTTCGTAAATTTGCAAATTCTTTATTTTTAAATAAATTTATATTCATGTCGTTGAACACGTCTCTTGTGGCTGCTAAATCATTTTTTGATAGTTTCCATTGTGGCGGTATTTTTCTTATAACATGTATTTTGTGCTCCTTGACCTCTTGTATACTTTTTTCTATAATTTTGTCGTTAATACGACTTCTTTTAATATGCTTCTTCTTCTTCTTTTTCTTTTTTGTTTCAGTGGAAGCAGTTTTTATTTCTTCTTCATTAATTATTTTGATATCTTCTTGTTTGTTGTATACTTCTTCCATTTCTGGGACAGCATCTTGGATTTCTTCAAATTCAGCCATTCGTATGTTCAAATTTTCTTCATCTTCATCTTCATCTAATATTTCTGCAGCAATTGTCGTCAATTCTTCGGTTTCAGTGTTTTGAGTCAGATTTTCGACTGTGTATTCTTCGGATTCTTCTTCAGTAGATTTGAATGTGTTGTCTATGCCGTCATATTTTCTTGTATTTTCTAAAATCATAGTATTTTCATAGTTCAAAGCATCGTAGCTATCGTTGTGTTCGCCTTGGTTAATATCTTTATAAATTCCATTTTGTCTGAAACTAGTTTTTTCCTCATATATTGATTTTTGGCGGAATTTTTCACATTTTGAAATGTGGTGTCCTCTTTTCCTGCAATATCTACACACAACGTAGCGGTTATATTGTTTGCCATAGGTGATATTTAAGTACTTTTCCTCTCTGATGGCAATATTCTTAGCATCCTCAAGATTTTTTGGTTTGGCTCCTTTAACAACAGTTTTTATTTCCAACTGGAGGCCTTCAATGAAAACAGCTAGAGCTAAATCACAATATGAGGCATAAATTGTTTCCTTTTTTGAAAAATAACATTCAATATAAATTAACATTAGCAAATCATCAATTCTCTCAGCAAATTTCTCCGTTGATTCCTCATTTCTTCTTTTCACTGTAGCTAATTCATAATGTAAATCTGTAATTGATCGGGAATCTTTAAATTTATTAATTAAAATTGGTTTAATATCTTCCCATAACTTATAATCAGACCACTTTATGCAATTAAATGCTGATCCATATAATCTACTAAGAGCAATTTTAGATATTATTTCATATGTTTCAAAATTAACGTCTTCTAAAATTGAATCTACTATGCTTATATATCTAAAGAGATTATATGATTTACCATCAAATTGAGGTATAGTTTCAACAGCTGCCTTGATTCTGATTTCGCTTATTGCTTTTCTATACTCAACATCTTGCATAAATCCTGAAGAAATGAGTTCTATCTCGAGAGAGTGATGTTGTCCAATTTGCTTATTGTGAATCCGATGAGTCAATGTCCAATCCTGTCGTGGTCTCTGTTGTTGTTCCAAAATTGTTCTCTTCGGTAGGCGCTACCATCCCCCAAGTTGTGCTGCGAATGGTCCTCCGGTTTACCAAGTTGTGGCGGCTATTTAACTCGATGTCCCGAGATGATAATTTTTCAGCACTGCGAGGGAAAATTTCCGCTAAGCCACCATGAACTGTAGTTGTGGGGTTGTTAAGATTACTTCTGTGATTATGGGAGGTTGTTTGGTAGCTGGAGCTGAGCGGTTGATAAGATAAAACACTAGTTCTTTGTTGATCTTGATATTTTATTGTTTACTATTTTTACAATTAAATAATTTGTTCGATAACCTTTTGGTTATCGATGATCAGAGACTACATTTTTTAACAATCTAAACAGTAAGCCTGACTTGACTCCTGACTTCTAACTTGAGTCCTCACTTCTGACTCTGACTTCTCTTCACTTCTGACCTCTAACTAAATCTTAACTACTTCTTATATACTGAATAATTGTACATAAAACGTGATTCCAAAATCTAACAGCAAGGCCGGAAGAACTTCGGACAACCTTCAAATAGCACGTAGTGCTCTGACAAAAACAATTAATGACAAATTATATTTGTGATTACAGAATAATATATATGCATATATGTATGTATATGTGTATATATGTGTTTACATATATGTGTATATGTAAGTGTGCATGTGTTTGTATATATATATATATATATATATATATGTATGTATATATATATATATATATATATATATATATATGTATGTGTATGTGTATACATACATGTATTTGTTGTTTTGCGTATATATACATATTTATTTTATGTTATAATTTTTTATATAATAACTTGTTCCATAACTAATATCGTTTTATAGTTAATATTATACTTTTTCTTAATAAATTTCTCTTCATCACATATTTTTTCATTTTTACATTGTCTATCGCGGTTTTATTATGTTTCTATATTTTCATTTTTATCCACATGTTATGTTTAACCGTTGATTATGGATTGTTTCCACATGCCATATTCTTTCTATGTTCCTACTGCGCATGATCGCTGAGAAAATCTTCGTAATATGAAACCACTAAAATTCTATCTATCCCGTTCTCTCATCCAATGACGATACAGTTTCCACTATTTTCCGCAAACATGTACGCACACATTTTACTCTCGTACACACACGTAATACATACTCCAAGCTGACAACATGTTCGTTTGGAATAAGCTTTTTTATAATAAAATATATTATTTATTTTAATTTTACAATTTTTAAAAATTCATTATAACTCGACGTTTTATCATTTTTTTGTTTCATATTTGTGCAATTTTTGTGTTTTTGTGTTTTTTTTCAAATTTATTTGTATGGTGAGTTTCTTTACATTTGTTTATTTTATGGTTGTTTTTCATATATACTTTTCATATATTCTTTCACAATATATATTTGTTTTAAAACTAATTTATTAAATTGGTTAGATTTATGTTTTTTCACATGTTTTTATTTATTTTTGTCTATAATTATATATTTTTTATATTGCTTTAAATTGTAACCCTGAAATATTTAATTGTAGCACTGATGATGGGTCAAATCAAGACCCGAAACGTATGTTCTCTGAATAAAAACATTTTCCTTCAATAAAACTGTTTTTAATTACTGGATGGATACCGAAGAAACAATTTAACCATATATATATATATATATATATATATATATATATATATATATATATATGTTAAAGTAGTTAATTTTGATGTTGAGAAATATGAGTAAGTTCTTCAAGGGCATACATCAAATAAAAGGCAAAGATTTAGAAGTTAATCTTTAATTTTTCCAAACGTTTCGACATAGTATTTTATGTCATCATCAGTGGATATAAATATGGTCTTACATCAGTAGCTAGCGCAAGGAACATAATTTTGCACTATCATATATACATTAACTTGTTTTTTTTTATATTATTTTGTTGAACAGAGTATAGCAAAATATTTGTGAAATATATAATATATTTTGCACAGAGAACGTAGTTTATGAGACAGAACCCGAGGCTGTAGTGACTACATGTTCTGTGTCATCTTCAGTGGACTCTAGTTTGAAGGCACAGATAGAAATTATTAATTAAAACTAATATATAAGAAAGTGATATGGTATGAACTTACATGTAATTGTAATAATCATATATATTTCATTATTATAATTGTTCACAATGCACAATAAAACCAATTCTTGTCATTTTAAATTGAACAATATATAAATTTTAGAATGAGTTTTTTTATGAAATTGTAAAGTACATCCCGCTATTCCGTATTCCGATGCAAGAGTGAAGCCTAAATGTACACCAATGTGCGCACCACGTGTTAAAAGTTAGGTTCAAAGCACACGAACTGATTAGAGAATTTAGGGTTTGACAACGCGAGGAGGGTACATATAGTAAAATATAAAAAGATGACAATTGTGAAGGTGGACATAGTTGGTAGAATTGAGATAAAAATTAGAAGAAAAAGAAAAATTAACATTAATATTAATATAATTAAAACGTCGATCAGAATAGGTAATTATTTTAAAAGTATGAATTTCGAGACATTGTTTAAAACTACTTGGTAATTCTCACATAGTGAAGAAGTATCCAATCTTTTGTTTATGCTATTTTTAAAAATGTGTATGAAACATAATTCTGAAAAGCGACTTGTGATATAAAATTGTGGCAACATCAAAATTGAAAATATGATTGAAACTTTGGATGTGGTCAGTTATCATTGTTTGTTTTTGATTTTTATATTTAGAGTTGTTATAGTGTTGTGTAAGACGTTTTTTTAGATGTTGTCTAGTTTCGCCAATATAAGTGGCCTCACAATTTGTACAGTCAATTTTATACACGATGTTAGAAATACGATCTAAACTTATCGGTGATTTTAAGTTCGAAAATAAAAAGTTAAGAGTCTGATCAATATTGCAAACTAAACGCAACTCCGCGAATTCAAATAGTTTTTTCCAAATAGGCAAGAGATTTTTAATGTATGGGAGACAAATAGTGCCAATAAATTTATTATCTTCTTTTTTCTGGGACTCGAGGGAAGGATGATTATTTTTTGTGTTGAGGACGGAAAGCCTGTTGTTAATTACTGATTTTATAAGATGTGGAGTATAGCAATTATTTAATAGGGTTCTGTGAATTTGTCTTTAAAGTTTGTAAAGATTTACGTTTGTTGGTAGAATTGTAACTTTTATTTCAAGTTTAATTTTTTTATTTTGAGTTTAAATTTTATATTTATTTTAAGTTTATATTTTTGTTTAATTGCCGTTAAAATTATTTCTTTATTGTTTCATTCATTTGATTTACCGAAACAGTATTGATAATGATTATTATACTGCTATTACTATAATAATACCAGCTTTTATTTTATTTTTATTTTAGATGTTTTTCAACTTCTTATAATTTTATGACTTTTATAAAACTAAATAGATGTTTAAAATCATATCAAAGTATTATTTTATAATTAACCGTACTTTTTATAACCTATTCAACTATATTTATCAAGGCAATACGATCAAAAATGTATGCTTCGAGCGCTATCACGGAATAACGTACAACGACTCCCGGTGTTATGTTCACGAGCCGAAATTTATCACGGAATTAGGGACAAACGCGTGGTTCAGCAAAATGACAAATATTTCTATAAATGACGTTCTACAATAAAAAATCTTGTTTTATAATAATCTTAAAGGTCTAATTAATGAAATATAACAGTTTTCGTCCACTTTCCTATTTTCTCTAAAAATCGTCTTTAATGTCAAACGTTTCTTAACATTCCGTAATATGGTACGTTTACCTTATATGTATTTGTATATGGATGTTTTGTACTATGGGTATGCATTTGTATATATATATATATATATATATATATATATATATATATATATATATATATATGTATATATATGTATATATATATATATATATGTATATATATGTACATATAATTTTAATTATAATAATTTAAAACAAATTTTATAAACAAACCGTCTCATTTCATAGAATATTTTTTCTCCTAACGACATCTATTTTTCAACTGGGACCTAATCCTTCGTGTCCTATTTGATATTGCGTGACTTACCACTTGAGCTATGCGCTTCAGATTGAATAGAGAATTTGGACTCCGACGATCGTTGGTGGGGCAGAAGACAGTATATTGAATGACTTGTCAAGGATAACACATAATGCTAATTTATGTTTCCATATTTTAAATTTTAAATTATAACAAACTCATAATGAGACAAACCTAGTCTCGAAACGTTTGTGAAATTATTATTTAATAAATAAGTGCAAAAAGAGCGTTGTTTGTTCATATTTCTAAATTAATATATATATATATATATATATATATATATATATATATATATATAGTCGAATGCAGAAAAGAAGGTATATACCTAATATTTATAGCCTAAATTGTTCAAAATTTTCTGGTTTGAACAATTCTCTTAACAACAAATTTTCTGCACTTAGTTTACATATTCCTTCACTGGAAAGAAAAATTGCATTTGTTATTTCCTGAGACGTGCTATTGATAAAACCTACTGATTTGACGAATCTTTAGAATTTAATAATATTTGTCGGTAGCTTAAAACTCTATTTAGCTAATAGAATTTTACGATATCTACCAATACTAAAACAGATATTTCTTATTAGATGCAGAAAAGAAGGTATATATCTAATTTTTACAGCCTAAATTGTTCAAAATTTTCTGATTTGAGCAATTATCGTAACAAAAAAATTTCTGCACTTAGTTTACATATTCTTTCACTGGAAAGAAAAATTGCATTTGTAATATCCTGAGATGTGCTATTGATAAAACCTACACTTGGTCATGTTATTCGTTTGAAACTGAGATACTGAAAACCTTTGTGAATTTGAATTCATTTGTATTCAAAAGAACTATAACAAATCAAAAATCTCATATATTAAAAAATTCGACAAACTTTACGAATCTAAAATTAACTCGTCAAAAATCACCTTAAACGAAACATTTATCAATAATTAGTTAAAAAATCTATCTAAAATTCATATTTCTGAGAGACTACGCTATATTTTTGCGCTAGGCCCAACTTTTTTCATTCCGAACAATTGTCATAACTTTAAATTTATCAAAGTACTTAGCAGATTAGGGTCAAGTCTACATAATATTAAAAATTCTGAAATTAAAATTAATACCCATTCAGCTTTTTGTAAACATTTTTTCTCGTTTATCAAATACTTTAAGACAAAAATTCGAGGGTATAGACATCCTTAGAGACATTAAAGCGTGCACGCTTTATTGAAAAAAATCCGAAAATTTTAATAACGAGCGCCGACAAGGAAAACATTACATTTAATTTCGATAAAACTATGCACCTAGAAAAAGTTAATTTCAGTCAAAAAAACATATTTCCCATATTCGAAATTAAAAAACTTTACCCCTACATAAACATAACATTCCTTTCAGACCTATCGTTGCTGACCTAAACCTTCCTCTTGCAAAATTCTCCAAATATCTCCGCAATATACTCTCGTCAGACACTGTTAAGTCTCCATTCCTTACAAAAAACTCATTTGAAATTGTCAACAATTCCTGATATTTCCTTATTAGTTAGTCTAAACGTAGCAACCTTTTTCACGAACGTTCCCTTACAATTAATTTTAGATGCCATCACTGCTATATGGGACGAAATCGCATGTCATACAACGTTATTACTGCATTGGTTTCTCGAGTCGATGAATTTTCTAGTTTCTAATACCTATTTCGAATTCAACGACCATTTTTACTTTCAAATCTTTGGCATATCTATGGGCTTTTCCAAATATCCTTAGCACTCGCAGAACTTGATTAAAGATGAAAGTTTTTAACACCTAAAATTTAGATCTTCATTTTTGATACAGATACGTTGATGGCATTCTCACTTGTTTTGCTGTTAAAAATTTAGAAATTTTACTTCACAGTTTCATCTCGCTTAACGAGCACCTTTCTTTACTTTTGAAGAAGAACAATACAATTCTATTAGCTTTTTAGATGTAAAAATTATTAAAACCATAGAAAACCGAATTATTACTAATTGGTACCACAAACCTACTTAGTAGGCAGGTATTTAAGATATCATTCTTACCATCCTTTTAGCATGAAGATAGATACTATTATTAATTTAGTCGACCATACCATCCTACTCTCACACAAACAATTTTGGGCTTTTAATTTATCCCTCATTTGCACGACTTTAATTAACAACTCATATCCTCCTCATAACACCGTCACTACCAATAGACTCAAAATTATCAATAGTATGTTTTAGTATGTGAATTTTTTTCCCTTTCCTATTAAAATTTCTAATAACAATAATTTTATCGTTAACGTTTGTTTACCATATATAAAAGAACTTTTCCCAGTGTGGAAGAAAATTTTTTTTATAAAGTAGACATCAGGTTAACTTTCAATATAATTTTGACTTTCATTTCTCTTTATTCAAATCCTAAATCACCCGCTAGCTTAGAACGTACATTCAATATGGTCTACAAATTAAATTGCAATATCTGCTTTTCGACTTATGTGGGTTAAACTGGACAAAATCTGATAAAATGACTTAACTAACACGACAATAATTTTAAAAACCGTTTTCAAAACCAAACCTTGATAACAGACCATAACCAACATTTCAAACACACATTTAACTTTTATGATGCCCGTATTCTCTACCACAAAAAAAACACAATATAGAGACGTTTTGCAGAATCTTGCTTTATCACCTTATATAGAAATTGTAACATTCTATATTTAATTAATATTAGTCATGTAACAATTATTATTTTAACAAACATTCGTAATATATTTACAAAATTCGCTGTACGTAAATATTTTGTCAACAACGCACGAGAATACGCGTGACGTCACCAAAGAGAAAGATTTACACATACAACGATGAGCGTAGGGTCCTACGCGGAAGCAAGATGCAGCTTACGCACTAGCGTAAGTACGAAAAGGACAGAAGATTCTACTACGAATACTCACGATACCGTTAGACCTCAGGCGTATAGACAGAAAGGGATGAAGAACTTATGCTATCCGCGTCATCCGTGTAAGCAAGCGATAAGATGCCTTAATCCTATGAGTCAGGCTAAGTTAAAGAAAGATAAAAGATTAAGACGATGATACATGCAACTTTGCCCTGTGACTCAAGCGAGGGTGTGAGAAAGATAATCATATGTACACATTCTACGTCACCGAAGGAGAAATTTGTCATAGCCAATTATCGATGACCTCAAGCGAGATGAGTTCATCATAGACCAATGACCATCTCATCTTCGAAGATTTTGGCGAGATGAACCGACGACGACCCCCGAAACGACGCGAAGGAGTTTTTGGACGGGCACGAAGGAAGACTCGGAACCACCACCCTCACCAAAAATTCTACCCCACTACGGGAGTAGGAGAAGAAGGAATCGTATAAAAAGCCTAGCAGAATCAGAAAAATTGTCAAAAAGTGTTTAGTTCGCCCGCGGCTAAAAGCTTTATGGTTAAGATATTTCTCTCTGAAATTATTAACTAGTTGTTTCTAAACTCCATCGGTGGAAGAAACAACCCTGACCATCACTTGGGACTTCAGTCTAGTATTGAAGTTACAACGGTCCGGTAAAGCTGTTGTAAAGAATTCTTTCTGAGTTCTTAGCAACCTGACGCCCGAATCATTTTTGCTCTCTTTGAGCCGAATTGATTCACTATCCAACGCGCTATTTCTAAGTTAATTAAGTGTCTGTATTATTTTATCGCATTTCTGTGAACCCATGAACAATTTTAATAAAGTTAATAGTTTTATAATTGTGTGTTTCTCATTTTAATAATAAAACCGTTACAAAATAGTATAAACAAGAGAAAGGACACCTTCTTACTCTGCGCAAGTTACCAAGTTTTACTTAATAATGTTTCTAAATTTATTTTCACTTAGTGAAAATAAATCCGTCCATATAAACTTTACCTAATATTACAAAGTCAATTTCGGTCATATAAACCAAACCTTACTTGCACACACATAGCAACATTGATTTTAAAAAGTCCTCGAGTGTCTTAAAATTAAAAATTCTTAGCCCACATGTGCTCGAAAAACTGAATGGTGTTCATATTCGCCTCGGAAACCATTGCTATTACAAGTTTTTATGCAAAAATGCTTTAACTTTTCTGCATTTTTGAGAAATAAAGCTTTCATTATAATTATAAACATAACCATAAACATATAAACTGGTTAGTTGTATCAATGTTAGTGCAAAATTTCGTGCTGTGTCTAAATTTTTAGTATGTATTTTTTGTTTATGTATGAATATGTGTATATATGTAAGTACACAGAGATGTATAAATAAATATATATATATATATATATATATATATATATATATATATATATATATATATATAAATGGAGCTCTCTTTCAAATGTCCAAGTAAAACCCGAAAACGGCTAAACCGATTCGGCCAGTCTTAGTCTTGAAAAATTCGTGCCAATCCAGAGAAAGTCCAAAAAGTGAGTAATTATTTCAAATCCGCGTAGAAACTTTACATTTTTAATTTGAAATTTTTTGTAGAAGCGTAATTTGAATAAAACAATGGACGGTGTCTAATACGTGAAATGTCAAACAATTTTGACAGATGATGTTCAATTACATTTAATAGGATGTTTTACGTGAATATTATTTAATTATGATCAAATTGCGGTAAGTAGTTTTGTTTGTAGTTTTATTTATATACAAAAACGTTAGTAAACGGGCCGCAAGTGTTACTAGAAATTAAATATCAACTTTTTTGAAATGGTAATATAAAAATGCACTTTTTGGCATATTTGTTTCAAACACGGTGCTCTGAAAGATCTCATTTGTGCAATTATATACTCATTGGTATTTATAAAACATTTTCTAGGTTATATTATTTTTTATTTATGTTATTTTAATTCAGAACCTGAATTTGGTATCGATCAAAAGGACATTTTGTCGAATAACATTATTCCAGTTATAATTTCCCAGAATTTATCGAAGAATAGATAGTAATATATGAAGGTCCGAGGTTTAAAAGGTCCACCACCGATGTCTCAAAAACCAGTATAGTTAAGCATTGTTTAACAACAATATTTGAAAGTAGAGGAAAAAACATATATAACCAGCTATAACCTTGATTCTTATGACTTTGCTATCGGGATATAAACGGTAATCTTTGAAAATCCATAATAAAAGTATTTTCTTCCGTTGGTAGTTTTTTAGCACTATACCCCGCCTATAGGGTAAAAAGGTAGAGATAACAAATTTTTAAAAGACATTTTGAAGGCAGTTTACTGAACGTAGTCAGATAATTTTTTGTTTGAAATTTGTTATTTGTTGTGATATAATTGTTATGGTTTTCACAATATAGTTTATATTTGCTCTAAGTCAAATTGGACCTTTGTGCCTGGCCCTGCTCTAAATATATACTTTTTTATTAAATTTACTTTAATTCATCGAATGTTACTTAAAACTTTTCAAAAAGCAGTTCAAAAATGAAATATTTAATTCATTTTCTATCTCCTCGCAGAAATTTGATTTTTTTTATAAGCTCAGTAGTATTATTTTTTATAAGCTCAGTAGTAATATTTTAAAATACAGAATCCAAAAAGAATCTGAAAAACTTGAAACGTAATTAATAAGTCAAAAGACCAAAAAAGACTTGGATTGGATTATACCATGTTTTCTATAGAAAGTGTATAAATCTTCCAGTTTGATTGTATTGACAAAATACAGACAAACTAATGAGGTTTAATGTTTTTATAATACTTAGTTGTATATAGCATTCAAATAACACATCCTTATACACTTAAAGTAATAATATTTTTGATTCTCTAAAAATTGTTTAGAATATACCTTACTTAGCAAAACAACGTTTGCCGGGTCAGCTAGTATATATATATATATATATATATATATATCTTCTAAATAAAATTTCCCTGTAATGGGGTATGAATAGTGTTAGAACGATAGTATCGATACTGAGTAGGTATCGATACTTTGACTTTGATACTGAGTACTTTTGGAATCGATACTTCAGGCCGATTCTTTTGCGGTATCGATACTTTGCGCCGATTCTACTCAAAAAGTATCGGCTATATTTTTTGACCTCACCAAAAGTTCGACCGCATTTTATGAACACCACTCATTCTCTTTTGTCGCGACGACACCGCACTTTACAGATAACGAACAAAACAAGCGATAAGTCGAGTGCGATTTGGTTTTTGTTAAAGAAAATGTTTATGAAATCCAGTTCAAAGCCAATGATTAACAATACATAAAAGAATTAGAGTTTAAGATTGCATACGTCGATAATACAATTTCTGTTACACCCGAGAACATATGTTTATCAACGATAATAAATTTTGTATATTGTATGCAAAAATCTTATCTGCGAAGTTGTCACGCTACCAACATTGGTTAAATAATTTATTAAGACATTCGATTTCCGATTCTAATTTTTAAAACCGATACTTTTTTTTCTAGAATAAATACTACTTTATAATCTTTGTTTTTTAAGCCGATACCTTTTTTCTAAAAAAATACTACTTTATAATTGTTGTAGCATGATAAATATTTAGCTAAAAACACCCCAGTGCGGCCCATGCTAAGTACACAGTGTCGCGACAAGTAACGGGGAGTTATCTTCGAACAAATGCGCGTTGCACTGTTTTGGTCTTTAGTAGTGCCAATTTTTAAAAACAGATGGCTCATGTGTACTCATTTCAACTACAAATTGTTCGTGGTTCGTGCAAGTAGATGTCAAGTATTTAATCGCTGTACGAATAACCTAAGCATAACCTAAGTTTGTATTGTTTCTAATAATTTAATTGTGTTTAAGTGAACTTTTAAGTGAAATTTAATATGACAAAGTGTTTTTGTAGTACCTAAAAAAATGTCAAGTGCGGGTTAAAATATTCAGCTTTTCCAATACCAGTTCCCGCAAAGGTGTTTTTTTATAATAATTGCAGCGATTATTACATATAATCAACATATTTCAACATGTTATTATATTGAATAGGTGTCTTGGAGGTACCTGCAAATTGCTGCAAAATGCACAAACAAGGCGCAGGAGTACTTTTGACGCCCAAGGAATGTATGACGCTTTCAAAACTTTATTCAAGGAGATAGGATAAGAAGAATTCATAAACAATGCAATAATTTAAGGAACAAATTGTAACAGAGTATTAAATGTTCTAAGAAATGTTCAAATTTAAAAGGAAGAAAATTCACAGCCCGGGACATATTTCTTGCTTTAAATCTGTACAAATAGTCCCCAAAGGCCTACTATTTTTGGTGACAAATATTTATTTTGCCATGTCCTCAAACATTGAGAAAGTTGCATTCAGAGATACAATAGTATAGCGGTGGTAATGAGTGTCTATTTAAAACATTAGATTGAGCTATTTCTCTTAAAAAGTATTAGTACCGGATACTGGTGTTTTGATGTTTGATGAAATATCATCATCTTCAGAATTGTTATATGATTGGATTGAATCTCACATTGTTGATGTTGCAAAACAGTTATTTAGTATTGATTTAAATGTTCATGAATGTAAGTTCATTGTTATATTTATTAAGATTATCTATTACATTAGTAAATGTAAACACTTATAAAGCGAGTCTATACCATACATAATATTTTAATGTATTTTGATTGAAGATTAGTATTATAATATTCTTCAAATAAAACTTGAGCAACATTCTAATATAATGTTTAAATTCAAGATATATCGTTACTGACCTTGGGAATTAAAAATATTGCTTTTATCTTTCAATTCATTAACAATTGTATGTGCATAAAACATTATTCTGTTCATTGTAAACACTTTGTTGATCTTTGATGGCAAATTCAATGATAATGTTTTCATGATGAAACATGGTTAAATGTAATATTATAAAATACTCACTACTACAGAAACTATTCAAAGGTTTCGTTAAATGCAACTTTTCTATTAATTGATTAGATAACAAAATAACTATTAAATGCAGAATTAATAAAGAACAATGTCTCGTAAATGAGTTTTAATCCTAGGAATTTGGATTTCTCTAATTTTTTATATCAATAGATATATTTTATGTTTTTATGACTTTTTTGTTTGTGAAGTATTTGTACTTTTTAACAAATTATCTGTTCTTTTCAACCTTTTGAATTTTTGTATTATTTGTCATTTCATCGTGTGCTCTTGTGCTTTTAGTTTCTTCTTAGTTTTTAAGTTTTTTATATATTAACATTAGTCGTTGAGTAATTAATGAGTCAGTTATTCCTGCCTAGTTTAGTTAAATACTTCTGTGGTTTTCACCACTTAGATCTTTACTTTTTGAGATATAATTTATTCATAATTATGGAATTATATTACTTATAATTATGTATAATAATTATTATATTTTTAAACATTCCATAACTGTAATTATAATTGTTAATATAAACATAATTTTAATTGTTCTTTAAACATATGTAATATATTTGAAAATATATTTTGTATTTCGTATGATTTGTTCTTATTTCCAATATTAAAAATTATTCAGGTTTTTTGGGCTGTATACGATACGTACAAATTTAGAAGTGATATCAGGGGTTAATTTAAATATTGTTCATGTGCTGCCATCTATTTTAAAAAATTTGTATTTCAATCGAGGTAACGTCAAATCGCCAGACATAGCGATCTATTATACTTGTTTACTATGGCCAATATGTGAACTTGTCGCTAGTAGTCGTAGGCGCACCGAGACGCTTCGAGGCACACTGAGAGGGTAGTTCGACGTGCGCGAGAACAGGCAAGCACGTCGGTTATGAGAGAAAGAAGATATTGCATGAGCACACAAACACAAATTGCATCATCGCGACGGGGTCAGGTCCAAGTATAAGTACAGGTCAGAAAGGGACATGACCACCGAAGACCAAGACGAGATAAGGAAAAAGAACAAACCATCGCAGACAGGGAAGATGGAACGAGATGGGAGAATGTCCACCACCTACCCCCAGAGCAACGAGGGATGGGCTTCGACGGACCTCCAGAGTATAAAACCAGAGCCCCGTTCCAGAATCTGTCTCTTTGCGGATCAGCTCTCAGCGTGCCAATAAGTTAGTACACACAGTAGGAACACTTATTAAAGCAACGTGAAAGAGTCTGAACCGACGTTCCCAGTAAATATAGTACGTTGAGATACACGGAAATAAACACTCTAACGTTTGGTGACTAGCTCACTCTAGAAGCTTGGCTACGATCCTTCCAGCGATAAGAAGACTTTAATAATCTTGCCTCTTGTCAGAAATTACTATAATTTGTAAATATTTGTATATATATTTAAATACAAGAACACTACTCCAAAGCTGTCTCAGTTATTTTATAGTACAAATATACCTTTACATCGTTAAGTATTTCCATGGAAATTATTTCATTTACGATTCTATTTTTTAAAGCCGATACTTTTTTTTCTAAAAGCCGGCATTCTCTACCTAAACTTCGTGGCATATATTTGAAAGCATTAATCATATATTGAATATAATTGTTGTTTGTCTGAAATATATCTTTGTGAAAGTTGATAGTTTTCTTTATAAATACCTCCTTCGCTAAAGCAAAATCTTAACACAATTAATTATTTCTTAATCATTTTATTATTAAATATAATAAAAATATATAGAATTATATAGGTTTTTCCTATCTGTGTTGAATTGTACCTGAAGGTACAATTAACAATTGATCATCTCTTCAATTTTAACAATAAGCTGTTTACTTTCGGGTTAAAAGGATGGTCACTGTACCTAATCTATTGTAAAAAGAACATAATATGCAAATGCGTCCAGGGCATCTGTGCACATACAACTATTATATGTAATAGGATAATAGTAAAATAATTCTAAAGATTTCTTAACACAATTATTTGTTATGCCTATTGTTAGTTTCAAATATCATTCATAATCATAACTAACTAACGCGATTGAATAAAAGAATAATTTACATATAGGTTGAATGATTCGAAAGATACCATACCCTACAATATTATAAAATTTAATTTCTATATTGCGTATTTAATGATAATAGAAGTAATTATTTTAATGTTAAATTTTATTTTGTTTCTTTGTCTATTCTCAATATTTATTAGTTTTGTAAGCTTTCATTATATATTATACGCGGTGTTAAAATTTTTATATAGTTTTTATTCTGATTATAATTGTATATTTTTTGTAATTAATTTAAATAAAAAAATGTGCAATAACTATTTAGAAACAATATAGCGTTATTTAAAAGCTGCTACTTTTTTATAATAAAATAAATACTAATTTATAGTCATTGAGTATTTCTATTAAAGTTATTAAATTTACGTTTTTATATTCAAAATTTGATATTTTTATTGAAAATTAATACTAATTTATATTCATTAATTACTTAATACTAATTTATATTCATTAAGTATTCCTATTAAAGTTATATTTTAAATTCTAAATTAAAGTCGTTCAATGAAACTGTTGAATACTTCTATTGAAAGTCGTCACTTTCGTAAATAGGTAATTATTTTTAATCGTCAAATATTTCTGGTGAATCACTATTTTAATTTGAAATAATGATACTTTTGCAACTTCATAAAATAATATAATAATAATTCCGTTGAATATCTCATATGTTCCGTAAAATAACATTGTTACTCTATTTCTAAAGTGAACTATTATTGCTATGCGCAATAAAGGGTAGTTAGAAGCTTCAATTGAAATTATTATTTTAGGTAAATCCGTAAACCCTCGGAACATACATTTCTTAAGCTTCATGTCTCAGGTTGTCTAGTGTTTGTTTACATCAATGATACGGGAAATAAACCAAAGGCTGTTTAAGGTTTGTCAATAGACAATAAGTATAGAATATTTTGTATTGGAAAATATTTAGAAATATTCTCTAGTTGGATCATTTCTAAGTCGTTGGTTAGGTATTCAACACAGTTCGTTGTTTTTCGCAGTTTAGATAATTCAAATAGTATATCAAATAATTTTTAAAGAAATTATTTGATTTTGAAAAGTTATAAAGGTATGATACAGTTTCAATATTTCATAAACAAATAAAAACACCTAAAAACAGTGCATTTTACGTTATAGTACATACTATAATCATTATATAAAAACAATATTTAAAAATATACACTATTATTATAAATGAATACTTTCATCACAAAACGATACTATTTTTTATATAATGAGTATTCGCCTTTTTGATATAAATTAGCCGACACTTTTATTATAAATGAATACTTCCATCACAAAACGATACTATTTTTTAATTATTGAGTATTTTTCTTTTTGATATAAATTAGCCGATACTAAATACATAAATGAATACTTTTGTCACAAAACTATACTATTTTTCAATTATTGAGTATTTTTCTTTTAGATATAAATTAGCCGACACTATTATTATAAATTAATACTATCATCACAAAACTGTACTATATTTTATTCATTGAGTATTTTTCTTTTTGATAAAAATTAGCCGATACTAAATTTATAAATGAATACTTTCATCACAAAACGATACTATTTTTTAATTATTGAGTATTTTTCTTTTTGATATAAATTAGCCGACACTATTATTATAAATGAATACTTTCATCAAAAAAACGGTACTATTTTTTGATTAGTGAGTATATTTCTTTTCGATATAAATTAGCCGATACTATTTTACACAATACACAAAACGATACTATTTTTTAATTGATGAGTATTTTCTTTTTGAAATAAATAAGCCGATACTATATCCATAAATGAATACTTTCGTCACAAAACATTACTATTTTTTAATTATTGAGTATATTTCTTTTTGATATAAATTAGCCGACACTATTATTATAAATGAATACTTTCATCACAAAACAATACTATTTTTTAATTATTGAGTATTTTTCTGTTTGATATGAATTAGCCGACACTATTATTATAAATGAATACTTTCATCACAAAACAATACTATTTTTTAATTATTGAGTATTGTTAGGATTTTGCTTTAGCGAAGGAGGTATTTATAAAGAAAACTATCAACTTTCACAAAGATATATTTCAGACAAACAACAATTATATTTAATATATGATTAATGCGTTCAAATGTATGCCACTGAGGTTAGGTAGAGAATGCCAATTTTCAAATCATCCTAGAGGCTCCCGTTCGAGCCGGAAATATTGCCCATAGAGCTCATATATAGAGCGGAATCCTGAAGGGTTGTAGTTCAGGTATTCCATAGAGTGACGGTAGAGTCCGTCATAGAGTCCGGTTCCATAGAGTCTGGTACAGCAAAGTGTTGAATATAAGGGTGCTGACACAACACACCATAGAGGGATGATGAGTCCATAGAGCATAGATAAGTGAATAATTGAATATAAGGGTGCTGGCGCACAACATTCCTCCCTCCTTTAGGAGATTATAGTTCTTACCAAATTCAGACATTTATAACAAAACATGAACTATAATCTATATGAAATATTTACATGACATGGCAAACATTAAGATTTATATAAAAATTGGAAAAACATTATCATTTAAATTTAGAAAAGAGTTATAACTGAAAATTTAAAATTGAATCACATTATAAATAAAATTAAAATTTTAAAGTTACTTTTTGTTAAAATCATTACAGTCAAAAATTAGAAATTAGAAAAACATTATAATTAAAATTTTAAAGTTACTTTTTGTTAAAAGTATTACAGTCAAAAATTAGAAATTAGAAAAACATTATAATTAAAATTACAAATAGGAAAAGTATTACAATTAAATAGTAGAAATTGAAAACATATTTGAAATTAGAATTTAGTTTAAATTAGTTATTAAAATACATAAAGTTGAAGTTATAATTGAGTAATAACAAACATAATAGTTTTTTAATTATTGAGTATTTTTCTTTTTGATATAAATTAGCCGATACTAAATACATAAATAAATACTTAGCCGATACTAAATTGAGTATTTTTCTTTTAGATATAAATACTTTTGTACATCAAACTATACTATTTTTCAATTATTGAGTATTTTTCTTTTTGATATAAATTAGCCGATACTAAATATAAATGAATACTTTCACAAAACTATACTATTTTTAATTATTGAGTATTTTTCTTTTAGATATAAATTAGCCGACACTATTATTATAATGAATACTTTCATCACAAAACGTACTATTTTTTATTATTGAGTATTTTTCTTTTTGATATAAATTAGCCGATACTAATTTATAAATGAATACTTTCATCACAAAACGATACTATTTTTTAATTATGAGTATTTTCTTTTTGATATAAATTAGCCGATACTATTTTATAAATGAATACTTTCATCAAAAAACGGTACTATTTTTTGAATTATGAGTATATTTCTTTTTGATATAAATTAGCCGATACTATTTTAAAATACACAAAACATACTATTTTTTAATTGAGTATATTTCTTTTTGATATAAATTAGCCGACACTATTATTATAAATGAATACTTTCATCACAAAACATTACTATTTTTTAATTATTGAGTATATTTCTTTTGATATAAATTAGCCGACACTATTATTATAAATGAATACTTTCATCACAAAACAATACTATTTTTTAATTATTGAGTATTTTTCTGTTTGATATGAATTAGCCGACACTATTATTATAAATGAATACTTTCATCACAAAACAATACTATTTTTTAATTATTGAGTATTGTTAGGATTTTGCTTTAGCGAAGGAGGTATTTATAAAGAAAACTATCAACTTTCACAAAGATATATTTCAGACAAACAACAATTATATTTAATATATGATTAATGCGTTCAAATGTATGCCACTGAGGTTAGGTAGAGAATGCCAATTTTCAAATCATCCTAGAGGCTCCCGTTCGAGCCGGAAATATTGCCCATAGAGCTCATATATAGAGCGGAATCCTGAAGGGTTGTAGTTCAGGTATTCCATAGAGTGACGGTAGAGTCCGTCATAGAGTCCGGTTCCATAGAGTCTGGTACAGCAAAGTGTTGAATATAAGGGTGCTGACACACAACACCATAGAGGGATGATGAGTCCATAGAGCATAGATAAGTGAATAATTGAATATAAGGGTGCTGGCGCACAACATTCCTCCCTCCTTTAGGAGATTATAGTTCTTACCAAATTCAGACATTTATAACAAAACATGAACTATAATCTATATGAAATATTTACATGACATGGCAAACATTAAGATTTATATAAAAATTGGAAAAACATTATCATTTAAATTTAGAAAAGAGTTTTAACTGAAAATTTAAAATTGAATCACATTATAAATAAAATTAAAATTTTAAAGTTACTTTTTGTTAAAATCATTACAGTCAAAAATTAGAAATTAGAAAAACATTATAATTAAAATTTTAAAGTTACTTTTTGTTAAAAGTATTACAGTCAAAAATTAGAAATTAGAAAAACATTATAATTAAAATTACAAATAGGAAAAGTATTACAATTAAATAGTAGAAATTGAAAACATATTTGAAATTAGAATTTAGTTTAAATTAGTTATTAAAATACATAAAGTTGAAGTTATAATTGAGTAATAACAAACATAATAGTATTGGAAAAAAATTTAAATGGTATCAATGAATTTTTTAATTCTATTGACATGAACTTTCACCTGCCTCCGCCCGCACAACAAAGTGTAATTCACGTCTGAATTTTTTTTTGTTAAAATAGTATAAGGTCCTGTCCAAGGCATTTGTAACTTTTTAGACTTTCCTTTTTGGATTGTCTCATTTTTTAACAGAACCTGATCACCAATATTAAATTCAGTCATAGTTGTATTTTTGTCATAATATAATTTGGATTTATTTTTACTATCAATTAAAATCTTTCGTGCAACTTTATTTGCTTTTGAAATTCTATTTTTAATCTCACTAGCATAATCATCATATGTATATTGGGAATCGGAAATTTGGAATGGCTTCGTGGGAGTGTCTGTAATTACAATTGGAAATTTATTTGATTTGTAATTTTTATTTCTTTGGCAAATCTCGCAATTTTTTATATAAGCCCTTAAATCTCGTTTGAGATTTGACCAATTATATTTCAAAACAATTCTTTTGAAAGTTCGTTTGAATCCTTGATGACCTCCTAGTTGTGTGACATGAAATTCTCTAAATAAAGTTTCCTTATCACTCGGAGTAAGAATGTTAGTTAAAGGATAATTAAGTATATGTATGAGTATATTGGTATCTTTAAAAATAAAACGAATCATTGACTTTATTTCAGACCATTCTACGATATCTGATGTATTTACTAAAACAGGTATAGCAATTGTATTGACATTGTGTTGTAAACATAAATCTTTTAATTTAGATAGGGAATTGAATAAAATTTCAGAAGACGTACTGTCGGATTCTGTGACTCTAGTAACTAAATAAAAAATGAATGAATCATTATGTTTGATAAAAGCAACTTCACCTAAATCTTTATTCTGAGCTTGAAGTTCATTAATTTTATTAAATTTTTCCTTAAATTTGGAAAAAAGAAGATCAGAAGTTGGAAAGTTCTTTGGTATACCAATCAAAAATGACTGGTGTGAAAAAATATCAGTATTTACATCAACTACATTTTTATTTATAATAACGTTATTTTCTAATGCTCTTTTAAAATCGTCATGAGATTTAGAACCGGAAAGCACGCAAATTTTACTTAAAGCATCGGCGTTAGTATTTACAAAGTATTTAAAATTATGGGGAGATAGTAAGGTATTGCCGATAAAAACGCTACTTTTTAATTCCGTTTTTTCTATAACTCTTGTATCATTACTAAATGTAGACACCTGCACTACAGATTCAGTGCAAGGTTTTAAACTAGTTAGAGTATTTGTAAAATTTAAAGGCAAAGAAACCCTATTGAAATTAACTAAAGATTCTTTAATATTTATATTTCCATCGAATTCTTTCAAGAAATCTAATCCTAAAATACCCTCACCTCTAATGGGCACTGTATTATCGACTACGTAAAAGCTATGACTTATAATTCTATCACCTAATCTAAATTTCATAATAATCCTACCTATTGCATTCACACTATTTCCAGATACACCACATAATTTGAGCTTATCTTCATTTGTGTGATCAACTCTTAAATCATTTTGTAAAACTGAAAGTTTAATAACACTCACTTCTGCTCCCGTGTCTACTAATAAGTTTATACGATCGGTTATTGTACTCAAACATTCAATATTTACAAAAGCTAGATTTTGTTTTGAACTATTAATGCAAGAAAGGTAAGCCTTTTTTAGCTTACTTACGAGGCTAGAAGAATTATCACTTGTGTCTGGAAAAACTTTACTGGTATTAGGTGCACTTTCATCGATAGCCCTATCTACGATATTTATTTTAGATTTAAATTGTTCATTATGGATACGCTTCCTACAATCAGAAATACTATGACCTAAATTTTTGCAGTAATCGCATGTTATTGGAATAAATTTAATATGGGATGTGGGACGAAAGGAATAGTTATTAGGCTTTTTAAAATTTGATTTGAAGTTTTTGGATGAATTTAATAACTTTTCTTCCTCAACGGCTGCCGAAATTGCTAATTCTAACGTCTTTAGTTGTTTAGCCTTTATTAAAATTTTTAAATCATGATGAAGGCCCTCTTGAAAAATATGTAATGCTTGATAATTAAGTAATTTTGAGCAATAAACATTGGAATCTGGTATTTCAATTTGTTTTATAGTTGCATCAATCAACTCCCTTAAAATATCTTGTAACCTTAAACCAAAATCCCTTTTCATTGAAACCCTGCCTACATTGATTGAACTCAATTTGAAGAGAAGAAACAGACCTATTATCTAAATAAAGCTCTTCTAAAGCAGCTTTAAGCTCGTCAAAGTTTTCAAATTTTCTATACTGAATTGCCTGCATGGCCTTTCCTTTAATTTTTATATACTCGTATAGAATGTAATCTAATAATGCATCATGATCACTTAATTTAACAACTTTAAATGCATACGTGCAAGAACGAAAAAATTGATCAAGCTGTAATTTGCTTGAACCGTCAAAGCAATCAATAGCATCCATAGCTCTTTGTAATGCAGACATGTTTGTAACTTTTTCAATAAGTGGTAACGAAAGAAGGAAAGGAACTCAGGTGTAATAGAATGTTTGGATATGATGATTAGCTTATCATTAAAGACTGAATTTAATAAATGTGAAATAAGGTTACCTGTTTCCAGAGAAAACTTGTAGATATGTCAAATAAAATCGCGCGAACGGCTGATCACTCTTTGTTGTGGCAGTCTGAGGTTGGTGCAGTACAATACAAGCATAAATACCCTAGATTATACAAATATTATTAATAATTTTGTTTACAATATATAAAAACACAACGTGGCAATAGATATAATATGATAGAGTTTTTTCAAGAAATGGATTTAAGAAATTTGCTTACAATATAGCATAAAAATAAAATTTGGTATAAAAGTACTATAATATAGCAAAAGTAAATACTTATTTTAATAAAATTGCTTATGATATATTGATATTAGAATTAAAATGTAGAGATAATATAAAATTTGTATATCAAAGCAAGATTTTGGTAATTAAATTAGAAAAACTTTGGTAAATAGAATTAGAAAATAAGTACATAATATAAAATAGAGAATGAAATGTCTAGAATTTGGCAAAAACCATAATTAAATATAATAAAATGAATGTACTATCTTCCCTTTGTGCTGTAATGGCGGTCAGAAAAGACGCTTCTTTGTGTATGCGACGCTCCAATGGCAGATCCTTTGTCCAAATAGCTAGGAACGCTCTACATAAGCTGTGCGGCCTTGTGTCCAATTCTGGGGTCCGTTTCACGTTATATTCTTTGCTATCTGCGACGCTGTTAATTTTTCTTGAATACTTGTTGTAAAATCACAAGTTTTTACCTCTCTTACAAGCCTGTTTTTTTATTCGATCCCACCGCTGCCACCAATATGTTAGGATTTTGCTTTAGCGAAGGAGGTATTTATAAAGAAAACTATCAACTTTCACAAAGATATATTTCAGACAAACAACAATTATATTTAATATATGATTAATGCGTTCAAATGTATGCCACTGAGGTTAGGTAGAGAATGCCGATTTTCACATCATCCTAGAGGCTCCCGTTCGAGCCGGAAATATTGCCCATAGAGCTCATATATAGAGCGGAATCCTGAAGGGTTGTAGTTCAGGTATTCCATAGAGTGACGGTAGAGTCCGTCATAGAGTCCGGTTCCATAGAGTCTGGTACAGCAAAGTGTTGAATATAAGGGTGCTGACACACAACACCATAGAGGGATGATGAGTCCATAGAGCATAGATAAGTGAATAATTGAATATAAGGGTGTTGGCGCACAACAGTATTTTTCTTTTTGATATAAATTAGCCGACACTATTATTATAAATGAATACTTTTATCACAAAACGATACTATTTTTTAATTAATGAGTATTTTTTTTTATATAAATTAGCCGATACTAAATTCAAGAATGAATACTTTCGTCACAAAACGATACTATTTTTTAATTAATAAATATTTTTCTTTTTGATATAAATCGAATTTGAAATTAGTATCAAAAAATTATTGTTTTAAACTTCTCAAAATATTGAAAATGATGCTGATTTAGCAGCATTAAATCAGGCAATAGAATTTATCATAATATTGTAATTCGATCTGTAGAGAGTTTTAAATCTCTCTTGCACTTATGTTTGATTTTGCTCAAATTTTGCTTTGATACTGAGAAGTATCGATAATTTTGCCACGATACTTTTTTGGAATCGATACTTTGCTTCGATTCTTTTTTCAGTACTCGGTGTCGATACTTTGCCTCGATACTTCTAACACTAGGTGTGAATGGTTAATCCTCCTAAACTATTATTCGGATTTTCATAAATCTTCCTGAAGTATGTTCGGAGAATTTTCTAGGATTTTTTTATTCATAGAAATATATTGATTGACATTAAAAATATTTGGGGCATTATTTGACATTAAAAGCAAATGAATACTGTCATTTATCAGATATTTCTCTTCACTTATAGGCTAAGGCAATATTAAAATATAATATATTTATTATTATGAATAAGAAAAATGTAATGTCTATATTATTATTGCCGAAAAGTAATAAGTTCAAGTTTTTATGTAAGTTTTTACACCATATTACTTTCTTATAAATTAGCTTTAATTAATAGTTTTAATATGTGCTTTCAAACTAGAGTCTACTGAAGATGACACAAAACAATGTGTCGAAACGTATGGAAACAATAAAAATGTTATATGTTCATAAGTCTTTTTAATTGATGTATTGCTTTGAAGATTGATCTTCAGGACTTTTACTACTACTCTTCTATGATATAGAACAGGACTACGCTTGCTTTCAAGACACATTTTTTTGTAACATTTCATGTTCTTTTATTTTTGTTATTGTTATAATTATATTACTTATATCTATAGTTCTTTTTCCAATTTCTGTCAATTTCTCCCTAGTTTATATTAATTTTTCAATATTCATTCTGTAGATCCACTGATGATGACATAAAATACTATGTCGAAACGTTTGGAAAAATTAAAGATTAACTTCTAAATCTTTGCCTTTTATTTGATGTATGCCCTTGAAGATATATATATATATATATATATATATATATATATATATATATATATATGAGTAAGTTCTTCAAGGTCATACATCAAATAAAAGGCAAAGATTTAGGAGTTAATCTTTAATTTTTCCAAACGTTTCGACATAGTATTTTATGTCATCATCAGTGGATCTACAGAATGAATATTGAAAAATTAATATAAACTAGGGAGAAATTGACAGAAATTGGAAAAAGAACTAAAGATATAAGTAATATAATTATAACGATAACAAATATACTTAACAGCTAGATAAACAAGAGAAATGAAAAGTAAAAAGAAATATATACAAACATACAAAAGCGTAATATATATACATAAATATACATACAAACAGACATGTATATATGATATACATGTACAAACACGTACGCATATACATATATACATACGAATAATACGTATATATATAAACATATACATACGGACATGTACATATGCATATATATATACACATATATACATACATACACATACACATATACATATATACATACATACACATATATACATATATATATACATATATATATATATATATATATATATATACATATACATACATATGCAATACAGACACATACATATATATAGACAACGAAGCTAACTTACATAAATATGGTCTTACATCAGTAGCTAGCGCAAGGCACATAATTTTGCACTATTATATATACACTAACTTGTTTTTTTTTAATTATTATTTTGTTGGACAGAGCATAGCAAAATATTTGTGAAATATATAATATATTTTGCACAGAGAACGTAGTATATGTGGCCGAGCCCGAGGCTGTAATAACATGTGTTTAAAAATTATTTGAAGAGACCGTTTGAGGGAATAGTTGGCGGGTTTTTTACAATCAGTGTTTCGAAGTATGGGTGAGAGGCTAAGAATCAAAGTTCGGGATCGGACCGCGTAAGGGTAGGTTTACAGGTTCGGAATTACGCAGGTTAAGAGGAAACATATTTGAAAATATTATTAAGTATCACCTGATAATTTTCACAGAGTAAGGAGGCATCATGGCGTTTATTAACGCAAGATTTAGAAATGCTGATTAGACAAGATTCAGCAAATCTTCTCTGAATAATGTTCCGTTCGTGATAAAGTATACTAGCGTTATAAAAGTCAAAAGAATGTTTAAAAATTTATATATGTTCTGTTATCATGGTTTGATTTTGTCGTGGGTTTTTAGAGTTATTATCATGTTGTTTTAGTCGTTTTATTAAATTTTGTCCGTTTCACCTATGTAAATGGAATCACAATCATTGCATTTTAATTTATAAACAATATTTGATGTGCGTTCCAAACTAGTGGGTGATTTGAGGTTGGAAAAAAGGGAGCTAAGGGTTAAGTCTATGTTACAAATTAATCTTAAGTCGACCTTGTGGAACAGTTTTTTCCAAATGGGAAAGAGTTCTTTAATAAACGGGAGACAAACATTACCAATAAAGTTATTGTCTTTGGAGATTTTGGTAGAAGAAGCAGAGGTATTATTGTTATTATTGAGAAATTTGAGTCTATTGTACGTAACAGAGTTTATGAGATTAGGAGGATAAGAGTTATTAATAAGTGTTGTGTGGATTAACGATAAATTAGCAGACCAAAATTGTTTGTCCGAGAGAAGTATGGCGTGGTCAACTAAATTAATTATAGTACCTATTTTCATGCTAGATGGGTGATAGGAATGAAAATTTAAATACCTGTCCGACCAAGTAGGTTTTTGGTACCAATTTGTGATGATACGGTTATCTAAGGTTTTTATAATTTTGACGTCAAGAAAGCTGATGGAATTGTTCTGTTCTTTTTCAAAAGTGAAGGAGAGATGTTCATTGAAAGAGTTAAAATTGTGGAGTAAAAGTTCAAAGTTTTTAATCGACACACAAGTAAAAATGTCATCTACGTACCTGTAATAGAATTGAAGATCTAATTTGCAAGAATTAAACACTTTGGTCTCTAAATATTGTAAAGATAACTCAGCGAGTGCTGGAGATATAGAAGAACCCATAGGTGTGCCAAAAAATTGGAAATAGAAACGGTCGTTGAATTCAAAATATGTGTTAGAAATTATAAATTTTATTGACTCAAGAAACCAGTGTAATGAAATAGTGTGATAGCGTCTAAAATTAATTGTAGGGGAACGTTTGTGAAGAGGGATACCACGTCTAGACTCACTAGTAAAGAATTATCAGGAAGTACGATATCACGGAGTTTATTAACCAATTCAAAGGAGTTATTTACAAAAAAGGGGGACTTAACAGTGACTGAAGAAAGTATGGTGTTGAGAAATTTGGAGAATTTTGAGAGCGGGGAGTTCAAGTCAGCAACGATTGGTCTGAAAGGTACGTTAAGTTTATGTATTTTGGGTAATCCGTAAAGTTTGGGGTTATACGGATGTAGGTTTTTGAGGCTAGGCACAATTTCTGGAGAAATTTGATTTTTTGAGACTAAAACGCTGATGAATTTGTGAAAAGAACGGTTTATACGTTCTGTAGGATCTGAGATAACTGGGGAGTAAGTTTTTGTGTCAGCAACTAGCGCGGAAACTTTTTCTAAATAAGATGATTTATTTAAAATCACTGTTATGTTCCCTTTGTCGGTTCTAGTGATTAGAATGTCGGGGTTTTCTTTTAAGAAAATTTTACAGGCTTTAATATCTCTAAGAATATCTAAACAGTCGATTTTTTTTTTTTTGAATTAAAAGATTTAATGAAGGAGAGAAAGTTTTTGCAGAAAATTGAACGGGTATTTGTTTTTATTTCAAGGTCTTTTATGTTGTAGAGGCCTGATTCTAAACTGCTAAGCACTTTAATAAAATTTAGGTTGTGAGAGTTATTCGGGATTGCAAAATTTGGACCTAGAGCAAAGATGTAAAGAAGTCTCTCAGGAATCGTAACGTCCGAAAGATTTTTTAGCCATTTGTTGATGAGTGAGTCGCTTAAAGTTATTTTGGACGAATTAATTCTGGATTGTAAAAGTTTGTTGAATTTGTTAGTGTAAGAGTTTTTTTATTTGTTATAGACATGTTTATTACGAATAGATTCAAATTCCGTGAAACTTTCAAGAATCTCCGCTTCAACAGTATAAGCCAACCAAGAGTATGTTTTATTAATGGCAAGTTTCAAGTTATTGGTGTTGCGGATACAATTTTTAATTTCTAATGAGAGGAGATGTAAGCTTAAACGAGAGAACTTGTTATTGAGTGAAATGCGCAAATTTCAATTGGTTGAATTTCGTAGTATTGAGACGGTAAAAATTTGGTATGATACCTCCTTTTCTGCATCTTATCAGGAAAATTTGTTTGTTAATGTTGGTGGATAATTTCAAATTTAATTTCGCGATTTGTTTAAATTCAGATAGGATGTACGATCCATAGCATTTTTTAATAAAAGAGTAAAAAGATGGATTATGGCGAAGGTCATTAGAGGTGTTAAGACCGTGTTTAGGATTATTGGGTTTGGACTCTGTGGGTTTTATAATGTGAGAGAAAGAAGAGGATAAGGGGAACGAAAAACAAAAGCAAAACACAAAGAGACGTTAAAAGAAAAAGACAAGTATAGTGTAAATATGTCAGCGCGTTCAGAAAAACATAAACCAAAAAAAAAAAAAAAAAAAACGTTAAAAGAGAAATGGCAAAGATGGTGTAAAAATATCAGAGGGTACAGAAATACAGAGGTTATATTAAAATGTATATATATATCTATATATTATATATATTATACACAACGTATAAAAACATATACAAAACCATATATATCTATATACACAATTATATGCATATATTACATACATAACCTTAAAACACACACACACACCACAAATACACATAACACCTTGAAAATGAAATAAAGTAGAAGCTTAATTATGTAACACATAAAAGTACAACTATACATATATACAAAGAACATGCATGTAAGTATATCAACCAAAATTAAGTAAAATAAAAGAACATAAAAATGTTACAAAAAAATGTGTCTTGAAAGCAAGCGTAGTGAATTCCTGTTCTATATCATAGAAGAGTAGTAGTAAAAGTCCTGTTTCCAGCCCAGGATTTCATATGTTAGAGAAGTTAGTTTTGATGTGTTAGAAAGATATGAGAGTTCTTCAAGGGCATACATCAAATAAAAGGGCAAAGATTTAGAAGTTAATCTTTATTTTTTCCAAACGTTTCGACATAGTATTTTTTGTCCATCAGTGGATCTACAGAAGGAATATTGAAAATTAATATAACTAGGGAGAAATGACAGAAATTGAAAAGACCGAAAAATAGATATAAGTAATATAATTATAACAATAACAAATAACTTAACAGCATAGATAAACCAGAGAAATGAAAAGTAAATTTTTTTGTAAAAAACTCCTTTGAATTGGTTAATAACTCCGTGATATTGTACTTCCTGATAATTCTTTACTAGTGAGTCTAGACGTGGTATCCCTCTTCACTAACGTTCCCCTACAATTAATTTTCAGACGCTATTACAGCTAGATGGGACAAATTTCATGTCATACAACTGTTTCATTACACTGGTTTCTTGAGTCAATAAAATTTATAATTTTCTAACACATATTTGGTTCAACGACCGTTTCTATTTCCAATTTTTTGGCACACCTATGGGTTTTCTTCTATCTCTCCAGCACTCGCTGATTTATCTTTACAATTTTAGAGACCAAAGTGTTTAATTCTTGCAAATTAGATCTTCAATTCTATTACAGGTACGTAGATGACATTTTTAACTTTGTGTGGTCGATAAAAACTTTGAACTTCTACTCCACAATTTAACTCTTTCAATGAACATCTCTCCTTCACTTTTGAAAAAGAACAGAACAATTCCATCAGCTTTCTTGACGTCAAAATTATAAAACCTTAGATAACCGTATCATCACAAATTGGTACCAAAAACCTACTTGGTCGGACAGGTATTTAAATTTTCATTCCTATCACCCATCTAGCATGAAAATAGGTACTATAATTATATTAGTTGACCACGCCATACTTCTCTCGGACAAACAATTTGGTCTGCTAATTTATCGTTAATCCACACAACACTTATTAATAACTCTTATCCTCCTAATCTCATAAACTCTGTTACGTACAATAGACTCAAATTTCTCAATAATAACAATAATACCTCTGCTTCTTCTTCACTACCAAATCTCCAAAGACAATAACTTTATTGGTATGTTTGTCTCCCGTTTATTAAAGAACTCTTTCCCATTTGGAAAAAACTGTTCCACAAGGTCGACTTAAGATTAATTGTAACATAGACTTAACCCTTAGCTCTCCCTTTTTCCAACCTCAAATCACCCACTAGTTTGGAACGCACATCAAATATTGTTTATAAATTAAAATGCAATGATTGTGATTCCATTTACATAGGTGAAACTGGACAAAATTTAATAAAACGACTAAAACAACATGATAATAACTCTAAAAACCCACGACAAAAATCAAACCATGATAACAGAACATATATAAATTTTTAAACATTCTTTTGACTTTTATAACGCTAGTATACTTTATCACGAACGGAACTTATTCAGAGAAGATTTGCTGAATCTTGTCTAATCAGCATTTCTAAATCTTGCGTTAATAAACGCCATGATGCCTCCTTACTCTGTGAAAATTATCAGGTGATACTTATAATATTTTCAAATATGTTTCCTCTTAACCTGCGTAATTCCGAACCTGTAAACCTACCCTTACGCGGTCCGATCCCGAACTTTGATTCTTAGCCTCTCACCCATACTTCGAAACACTGATTGTAAAAAACCCGCCAACTATTCCCTCAAAGGTCTCTTCAAATAATTTTTAAACACATGTTATTACAGCCTCGGGCTCGGCCACATATACTACGTTCTCTGTGCAAAATATATTATATATTTCACAAATATTTTTTTTTTCTATGCTCTGTCCAACAAAATAATAATAAAAAAACAAGTTAGTGTATATATAATATTGCAAATTAGTGCCTTGCGCTAGCTACTGATGTAAGACCATATTTATGTAAGTTAGCTTCGTTGTCTATATATATGTATGTGTCTGTATTGCATATGTATGTATATGTATATATATCTATATACTATTATATATATATATGTATATATATATATATGTATAATGTGTATGTATGTATATATGTATATGTGTATGTGTATGTAGTGTATATGTGTATATATATATCCTATGTACATGTCCGTATGTATAGGTTTATATATATACGTATTATTCGTATGTATTATGTATATGCGTACGTGTTTGTTACATGTATATCATAATACATGTCTGTTTGTATGTATATTTATGTATATATATTACGCTTTTGTATGTTTGTATATTTTCTTTTTACTTTTCATTTCTCTTGTTTATCTAGCTGTTAAGTATATTTTGTTATCGTTATAATTACTATACTTATATCTTTAGTTTCTTTTTTCCAATTTCTGTCAATTTCTCCCTAGTTTATTATTTTTTCAATATTCATTCTGTAGATCCACTGATGATGACATAAATAACTATGTCGAAACGTTTGGAAAAATTAAAGATTAACTCCTAAATCTTTGCCTTTTATATGTATGACCTTGAAGAACTTACTCATATATATATATATATATATATATATTAATATATATATTATATATCTATCTTCAAGGGCATACATCAAATAAAAGGCAAAGATTTAGAAGTTAATCTTTAATTTTTCCAAACGTTTCGACATAGTATTTTATGTCATCATCAGTGGATCTACAGAATGAATATTGAAAAATTAATATAAACTAGGGAGAAATTGACAGAAATTGGAAAAAGAACTATAGATATAAGTAATATAATTATAACAATAACAAAAATAAAAGAACATGAAATGTTACAAAAAAATGTGTCTTGAAAGCAAGCGTAGTCCTGTTCTATATCATAGAAGAGTAGTATTAAAGTCCTGAAGATCAATCTTCAAAGCAATACATCAATTAAAAGACTTATGAACATATAACATTTTTATTGTTTCCATACGTTTCGACACATTGTTTTGTGTCATCTTCAGTAGACTCTAGTTTGAAAGCACATATTAAAACTATTAATTAAAGCTAATTTATAAGAAAGTAATATGGTGTAAAAACTTACATAAAAACTTGAACTTATTACTTTTCGGCAATAATAATATAGACATTACATTTTTCTTATTCATAATAATAATATATTATATTTTAATATTGCCTTAGCCTATAAGTGAAGAGAAATATCTGATAACTGACAGTATTCATTTGCTTTTAATGTCAAATAATGCCCCAAATATTTTTAATGTCAATCAATATATTTCTATGAATAAAAAAATCCTAGAAAATTCTCCGAACATACTTCAGGAAGATTTATGAAAATCCGAATAATAGTTTTTAGGAGGATTAACCATTCACACCTATTGTTAGAAGTATCGAGGCAAAGTATCGACACCGAGTACTGAAAAAAGAATCGAAGCAAAGTATCGATTCCAAAAAAGTATCGTGGCAAAATTATCGATACTTCTCAGTATCAAAGCAAAATTTGAGCAAAATCAAACATAAGTGCAAGAGAGATTTAACTCTCTACAGATCGAATTACATATTATGAGAAATTCTATTGCCTGATTTAATGCTGCTAAATCAGCATCATTTTCAATATTTGAGAAGTTAAAACAATAATTTTTTGATACTAATTTCAAATTCGATTTATATCAAAAGAAAAATATTTATTAATTAAAAAATAGTATCGTTTTGTGACGAAGTATATTCATTCTTGAATTTAGTATCGGCTAATTTATATAAAAAAAAATACTCATTAATTAAAAAATAGTATCGTTTTGTGATAAAAGTATTCATTTATAATAATAGTGTCGGCTAATTTATATCAAAAAGAAAAATACTGTTGTGCGCCAACACCCTTATATTCAATTATTCACTTATCTATGCTCTATGGACTCATCATCCCTCTATGGTGTTGTGTGTCAGCACCCTTATATTCAACACTTTGCTGTACCAGACTCTATGGAACGGACTCTATGACGGACTCTACCGTCACTCTATGGAATACCTGAACTACAACCCTTCAGGATTCCGCTCTATATATGAGCTCTATGGGCAATATTTCCGGCTCGAACGGGAGCCTCTAGGATGATGTGAAAATCGGCATTCTCTACCTAACCTCAGTGGCATACATTTGAACGCATTAATCATATATTAAATATAATTGTTGGTTTGTCTGAATATATCTTTGTGAAAGTTGATAGTTTTCTTTATAAATACCTCCTTCGCTAAAGCAAAATCCTAACATATTGGTGGCAGCGGTGGGATCGAATAAAAAAACAGGCTTGTAAGAGAGGTAAAAAAACTTGTGATTTTACAACAAGTATTCAGAAAAATTTAACAGCGTCGCAGATAGCAAAGAAATATAACTGAAACGGACCCCAGAATTGGACACAGCCGCACAGCTTATGTAGAGCGTTCCTAGCTATTTGGACAAAGGATCTGCCATTGGAGCGTCGCATACACAAAGAAGCGTCTTTTCTGACCGCCATTACAGCACAAAGGGAAGATAGTACATTCATTTTATTATATTTAATTATGGTTTTGCCAAATTCTAGACATTTCATTCTCTATTTTATATTATGTACTTATTTTCTAATTCTATTTACCAAAGTTTTTCTAATTTAATTACCAAAATCTTGCTTTGATATACAAATTTTATATTATCTCTACATTTTAATTCTAATATCAATATATCATAAGCAATTTTATTAAAATAAGTATTTACTTTTGCTATATTATAGTACTTTTATACCAAATTTTATTTTTATGCTATATTGTAAGCAAATTTCTTAAATCCATTTCTTGAAAAAACTCTATCATATTATATCTATTGCCACGTTGTGTTTTTATATATTGTAAACAAAATTATTAATAATATTTGTATAATCTAGGGTATTTATGCTTGTATTGTACTGCACCAACCTCAGACTGCCACAACAAAGAGTGATCAGCCGTTCGCGCGATTTTATTTGACATATCTACAAGTTTTCTCTGGAAACAGGTAACCTTATTTCACATTTATTAAATTCAGTCTTTAATGATAAGCTAATCATCATATCCAAACATTCTATTACACCTGAGTTCCTTTCCTTCTTTCGTTACCACTTATTGAAAAAGTTACAAACATGTCTGCATTACAAAGAGCTATGGATGCTATTGATTGCTTTGACGGTTCAAGCAAATTACAGCTTGATCAATTTTTTCGTTCTTGCACGTATGCATTTAAAGTTGTTAAATTAAGTGATCATGATGCATTATTAGATTACATTCTATACGAGTATATAAAAATTAAAGGAAAGGCCATGCAGGCAATTCAGTATAGAAAATTTGAAAACTTTGACGAGCTTAAAGCTGCTTTAGAAGAGCTTTATTTAGATAATAGGTCTGTTTCTTCTCTTCAAATTGAGTTCAATCAATGTAGGCAGGGTTTCAATGAAAAGGGATTTTGGTTTAAGGTTACAAGATATTTTAAGGGAGTTGATTGATGCAACTATAAAACAAATTGAAATACCAGATTCCAATGTTTATTGCTCAAAATTACTTAATTATCAAGCATTACATATTTTTCAAGAGGGCCTTCATCATGATTTAAAAATTTTAATAAAGGCTAAACAACTAAAGACGTTAGAATTAGCAATTTCGGCAGCCGTTGAGGAAGAAAAGTTATTAAATTCATCCAAAAACTTCAAATCAAATTTTAAAAAGCCTAATAACTATTCCTTTCGTCCCACATCCCATATTAAATCTATTCCAATAACATGCGATTACTGCAAAAATTTAGGTCATAGTATTTCTGATTGTAGGAAGCGTATTCATAATGAACAATTTAAACCTAAAATAAATATCGTAGATAGGGCTATCGATGAAAGTGCACCTAGTACCAGTAAAGTTTTTCCAGACACAAGTGATAATTCTTCTAGCCTCGTAAGTAAGCTAAAAAAGGCTTACCTTTCTTGCATTAATAGTTCAAAACAAAATCTAGCTTTTGTAAATATTGAATGTTTGAGTACAATAACCGATCGTATAAACTTATTAGTAGACACGGGAGCAGAAGTGAGTGTTATTAAACTTTCAGTTTTACAAAATGATTTAAGAGTTGATCACACAAATGAAGATAAGCTCAAATTATGTGGTGTATCTGGAAATAGTGTGAATGCAATAGGTAGGATTATTATGAAATTTAGATTAGGTGATAGAATTATAAGTCATAGCTTTTACGTAGTCGATAATACAGTGCCCATTAGAGGTGAGGGTATTTTAGGATTAGATTTCTTGAAAGAATTCGATGGAAATATAAATATTAAAGAATCTTTAGTTAATTTCAATAGGGTTTCTTTGCCTTTAAATTTTACAAATACTCTAACTAGTTTAAAACCTTGCACTGAATCTGTAGTGCAGGTGTCTACATTTAGTAATGATACAAGAGTTATAGAAAAAACGGAATTAAAAAGTAGCGTTTTTATCGGCAATACCTTACTATCTCCCCATAATTTTAAATACTTTGTAAATACTAACGCCGATGCTTTAAGTAAAATTTGCGTGCTTTCCGGTTCTAAATCTCATGACGATTTTAAAAGAGCATTAGAAAATAACGTTATTATAAATAAAAATGTAGTTGATGTAAATACTGATATTTTTTCACACCAGTCATTTTTGATTGGTATACCAAAGAACTTTCCAACTTCTGATCTTCTTTTTTCCAAATTTAAGGAAAAATTTAATAAAATTAATGAACTTCAAGCTCAGAATAAAGATTTAGGTGAAGTTGCTTTTATCAAACATAATGATTCATTCATTTTTTATTTAGTTACTAGAGTCACAGAATCCGACAGTACGTCTTCTGAAATTTTATTCAATTCCCTATCTAAATTAAAAGATTTATGTTTACAACACAATGTCAATACAATTGCTATACCTGTTTTAGTAAATACATCAGATATCGTAGAATGGTCTGAAATAAAGTCAATGATTCGTTTTATTTTTAAAGATACCAATATACTCATACATATACTTAATTATCCTTTAACTAACATTCTTACTCCGAGTGATAAGGAAACTTTATTTAGAGAATTTCATGTCACACAACTAGGAGGTCATCAAGGATTCAAACGAACTTTCAAAAGAATTGTTTTGAAATATAATTGGTCAAATCTCAAACGAGATTTAAGGGCTTATATAAAAAATTGCGAGATTTGCCAAAGAAATAAAAATTACAAATCAAATAAATTTCCAATTGTAATTACAGACACTCCCACGAAGCCATTCCAAATTTCCGATTCCCAATATACATATGATGATTATGCTAGTGAGATTAAAAATAGAATTTCAAAAGCAAATAAAGTTGCACGAAAGATTTTAATTGATAGTAAAAATAAATCCAAATTATATTATGACAAAAATACAACTATGACTGAATTTAATATTGGTGATCAGGTTCTGTTAAAAAATGAGACAATCCAAAAAGGAAAGTCTAAAAAGTTACAAATGCCTTGGACAGGACCTTATACTATTTTAACAAAAAAAAATTCAGACGTGAATTACACTTTGTTGTGCGGGCGGAGGCAGGTGAAAGTTCATGTCAATAGAATTAAAAAATTCATTGATACCATTTAAATTTTTTTCCAATACTATTATGTTTGTTATTACTCAATTATAACTTCAACTTTATGTATTTTAATAACTAATTTAAACTAAATTCTAATTTCAAATATGTTTTCAATTTCTACTATTTAATTGTAATACTTTTCCTATTTGTAATTTAATTATAATGTTTTTCTAATTTCTAATTTTGACTGTAATACTTTTAACAAAAAGTAACTTTAAAATTTTAATTATAATGTTTTTCTAATTTCTAATTTTTGACTGTAATGATTTTAACAAAAACTTAAAATTTTAATTTTATTATAATTTTAAATTTTAGTTATAACTCTTTTCAAATTTAAATTTTAAATTTTTAAATGATATGTTTTTCCAATTTTTATATAAATCTTAATGTTTGCCATGTCATGTAAATATTTCATATAGATTATAGTTCATGTTTTGTTATAAATGTCTGAATTTGGTAAGAACTATAATCTCCTAAAGGAGGGAGGAATGTTGTGCGCCAGCACCCTTATATTCAATTATTCACTTATCTATGCTCTATGGACTCATCATCCCTCTATGGTGTTGTGTGTCAGCACCCTTATATTCAACACTTTGCTGTACCAGACTCTATGGAACCGGACTCTATGACGGACTCTACCGTCACTCTATGGAATACCTGAACTACAACCCTTCAGGATTCCGCTCTATATATGAGCTCTATGGGCAATATTTCCGGCTCGAACGGGAGCCTCTAGGATGATTTGAAAATGGCATTCTCTACCTAACCTCAGTGGCATACATTTGAACGCATTAATCATATATTAAATATAATTGTTGTTTGTCTGAAATATATCTTTGTGAAAGTTGATAGTTTTCTTTATAAATACCTCCTTCGCTAAAGCAAAATCCTAACAATACTCAATAATTAAAAATAGTATTGTTTGTGATGAAAGTATTCATTTATAATAATAGTGTCGGCTAATTCATATCAAACAGAAAAATACTATAATTAAAAAATAGTATTGTTTTGTGATGAAAGTATTCATTTATAATAATAGTGTCGGCTAATTTATATCAAAAAGAAATATACTCAATAATAAAAAATAGTAATGTTTTGTGACGAAAGTATTCATTTATGGATATAGTATCGGCTTATTTATTTCAAAAAGAAAAATACTCATCAATTAAAAAATAGTATCGTTTTGTGTATTGTGTAAAATAGTATCGGCTAATTTATATCGAAAGAAATATACTCACTAATCAAAAAATAGTACCGTTTTTTTGATGAAAGTATTCATTTATATAATAGTGTCGGCTAATTTATATCAAAAAGAAAATACTCAATAATTAAAAAATAGTATCGTTTTGTGATGAAAGTATTCATTTATAAATTTAGTATCGGCTAATTTTTATCAAAAAGAAAAATACTCAATGAATAAAATATAGTACAGTTTTGTGATGATAGTATTAATTTATAATAATAGTGTCGGCTAATTTATATCTAAAAGAAAATACTCAATAATGAAAAATAGTATAGTTTTGTGACAAAAGTATTCATTTATGTATTTAGTATCGGCTAATTTATATCAAAAGAAAAATACTCAATAATTAAAAATAGTATCGTTTGTGATGGAAGTATTCATTATAATAAAAGTGTCGGCTAATTTATATCAAAAA